>NC_132791.1:148260000-148497500 GCF_048418805.1 Vulpes vulpes
ACAAGGTCACTAGGGCTCTGTATTCCTCTTATTAATCAGGATAGGCTAAATCCTGTTATAAACAACACTCAAATCTCAATAGCTCAACAAAATAGAAGTTTATTTCTGTACACATAATAGTTTATTAAAAAAAAAGATTTTATTTATTTGAGACAGAGAGAGCATGCAAGTGGTGGTGGTGGGGTGGAATACAAGAAGAGGGAGAGTAAGAATCTCAAGCAGACTCTGCTAAGCATGGAGCCTGATGCAGGGGCTCCATCTCATGACCCTGAGATCATGACCTGAGCTGAAATCAGGAATTGGATGCTTAACTGACTGAGCTACCCAGGTGCCCCTGTACACATAATAGTTTAATGAGCATTTTCAATAGGTAGCCTTCCATGTGGTAATTTAAGGTTTCAAGCTCATTTCATTTTTTAGCCTGCTACTTCTAAGGCATCTGACCTCTAATGAATTCTACATCTAGCCAACAAATAGGGGTGGAAGTGAAGACAGTGTGGAGGATTACTGTCGCTGGCCAGAGTTCAGTCACAGAACTATAATAATCTGCAGAGAGACAGAGAAATACAATCTAACTGTGATCAGAGATAAGAAAAACAGGTTTTAGTAAATACAGAGTGGTCTCTATTTGCATTTTCTTTCCATTTCTTGTCTTGATTGTCTCTCCTGTGTCATTCTTCACCAAGTTCTCCCCATGTGGAAGGAAAATGGTAGCAGGCAGCCACACACTCAAATCCTCCTACCTTATCAACCTCATTGAAAATGACCATCTTCCTTAGTAGCTCCAACAGGAAAGCCCACTCATGGACCAAATGAGGCCAGTGGAGTGGATCATATTAGTTGGCCAGACTTTGATCCTTTACCCCTCCAGCATCATCTCTACCCAAAGTACATGAACGGGTTATCCCAGAAAAGAATTCTGTAACCAAAAAATATAAGAGGAAGGGTTGCTATACAGGCAGAAACTAAGAAAAGTATACTATCTCCCTGTTAGGAACAATTATTATCCCTGTTAGGAACAAATTATTTTAATTTTTTTTCATTATTTTAATTTTGTTAAAAAAATTTCTCACTGCTCATGTCTTGATAATTTGTAAATTTACACTGATTTGTGAATTTATAGATCTTACCAAACAAATGAATACAGATAGGGACAATATATTTGAGTAGATGTGTGCCAACATCATTTTGAAAAATGTTCCCGGAGATACTGTCACCAAGATAAGTCTTTAGAATGTTTTCTATGTAAAGAGAAGAGGGCAATGATTATCCCACATGAATTAATCTTCAGTGGTAGAATTTTAGGTCCCTGATTGGGGAAGATGCTTTGGGCTATGTTGCTGCTCTGAAGCCTTCAAATCAGGCCACATAAGTGTCTGTGCAGGTGAAAAGGCAGTGAGTGAGATTTCAGTGCCTGTACACCAGCTTCAGGGCTGAATCCCATTGCTTGTATAGAGAAAGTTGATTTATGTAGGCTTATAAGACTTGTGAGCTGGGGTTGGGTTCTTAATGCCCACATAGGGGTAAGAGAGTTTGACTAACAGGTCTACACAAGGTAAGAAAGCTGGAATTGATACCCCTTCTTAGACCCTAGAAATCAGAAGTTCTTATATTCACAGGCCAGAGAAACTTTCTGGTCCAGAAATGTGGCAAAGCAGCTAGCCATCTGTCCAGGAAATTAAAATCCCAAGTTTGTATTATCTGTATGTGTGATACTCAGATTTATTCTGCTACCTGATGTAGGATTCATAATCCAATAAATAGTCCAGAGCCATTGATACCATTGGAAGAAACATGCTTGTAGAAACAAGCTTGAAAATATGTATCTTCTATATTCTCAGAACCCAGGGCAACTACCATGACTATACAATGAATAAACTCCTCTGAAAATGGAATAGAAAAACATTATAAACCACAAAAAGAAAAAAGTGTTTCTGAGGGGGAATCAACAGATGCAGTCAATAGAGTTATCACCCTAAGAACCTGAAATAATGGAACAATTTGAAAGAGATTGTAAAAGAAATTATGTTATAATGATTTAAAAAATAAAAGGGGGGCATCCCGGGTGGCTCAGCGGTTTAGCGCCACCTTTGGCCCAGGGCTTGATCCTGGAGACCTGGGATGGAGTTCCATGTCAGGCTCCCTGCATGGAGCCTGTTTCTGCCTCTGTGTCTCTGCCTCTGTGTGTGTGTGTGTGTCTCTCATGAGTAAATAAAGTCTTTTTAAAAATTTAAAAATAAATAAATAAATAAAAGGAAGAATGGGGTGCCTGAGTGGCCAGTGGTTAAGTGTTTGACTTCAGCTCAGGTTGTGATCTTGGGGTCCTGGGATCAAGCCCTGAATTAACTCAGGCTCCACGTTCAGCAGGGAGTCTGCTTGTCCTTCTCCCTCATCCTTTCCCCTCCCCCCACTTGTGCACACACCCTCTCTCTCTCTCAAATAAATAAATAAAATCTTTTTAAAATGATTAAAAGTAAGAATAGAAGCAAAACTGAAGTAAGTTCATTGAACAAAAAATGATTAACAAAATAGGTATAAGATCTGTGTAAGGGAAATTAAAAAACTCTGATGAAAGTAGAATACATTAATTCAGCAAAATTGTAGGAAACAAAATCAGAACATCAGTTGCATTTCTACACTAACAAATAAACAAAAGGGAAATTAAGAAAAATAATTCCATTTACAATAGGATCAAAAAGAATAATATACTTAGGAACAAACTTAACCAAGGTGGTGAAAGACTTGTACCTGAAAACTGCAAAATATTGCTGGAAGAAATTAAAGACTAATAAATGGAAAAACATCCTATGTTTGTGGGTTGGGAGACTTACTATTGTTAAGATGTCCATACCACCCCAAACTATCTTCAGATTCAGTGCAATTCAAATCAAAATCCCCAAGGCATTTTTTGGAAGACATAGAAAAACTCACCCTAAAATTCATTTGGGAATCTCAAAAGACCCCAAATAGCCAAAGCAATTTTGAAAAGAAGAACAAAATTAGAGGACTCACATTCCCTGATTTCAAAACATATTATAAAGCCAAACAAAAGAAATCAAAACAGTGTCATACTAGCATAAAGACAGACAAATAGACCAATGGAATAGAAAGCCCAGAAAGAAATCCTTGTAATATGGTCAAATGATCTTCAACAAGAGTGCTAACACCACTCAATGGGGTAAAGGCAGTCTTTTCAACAAATGATACCTGAAAAACTGAATATCTACATGCAAAAGAATGAAGTTGGGCTTTTGTCTTACACCATATATAATTATTCATTCAAAATGGGTTAAAGACCTAAACATAAAACCCCAAATGACAAAACTCCTAAAAAAATAGGGGAAAACTTTATGACATTTTACTTGGCAATGATTTCTTGGGTAAGACACCAAAAACACAGGCAATAAAAACAAATATAAACAAATGGGACTACGTAAAACTTAAAACCTTTTGTGCATCAAAAGACACATTCAACATAGTGAAAAGGCAACCTATGGAATAGGAGAAAATATTTGCAAATGATATATCTAATAAGAGGTTAATATCCAGAATCTATAAAGGATTTCTACAACTGAACAAAAATAAAAATCAAGTAACTTCATTAAAAAATGTCCAAAGGACTCGAATAGATATTTCTCCAAAGAAGATATACTAATGGCCAACTAGCATTTGAAGATACCCTGCGTCACTAATCATCAGAGAAATGCAAATCAAAATTACAATAAGTTTGGTATTAAAAGAAATAGATTCCACATACAAGTGGTATGATGCAGTATTTGTTTTTCTCCATCTGACTTATTTCACTTAGCCTAATGTCTTCAAAGTCCACTCATTTGTCACAAGTAGTAGTATGTCTTTTTAAACTTTTTTTATTTTTAAAATATTTTATTTATTTATTCATCTCTCTCTCTCTCTCTCTCTCTCTCTCTCTCTCTCTCACACACACACACACACACACACACACACACACACACACACAGAAAAGCAGAGACACAGGTAGAGCTCCATGCAGGGAGCCCAATGTGGGACCCGACCCCGGGACTTCAGGACCATGCCCTGAGCTGAAAGCAGATGCCCAACTGCTGGGCCACCCAAATATCCCGGTATGTCTTTTTTTTTTTTTTTTAATGGCTGAATGATACTTCATTATATATGGTTTGTGTGTGTATGTGTGTGTATATATATATATGTATATGCATCTCTGATTTATTCGTAAAACAATCTCTGATGAGGGCAGCCCCAGTGGCTCAGCGGTTTAGCGCCGCCTTCAGCCCAGGGCCTGATCCTGGAGACCTGGGATCGAGTCCCACGTCGGGCTCCATTCATGGAGCCTGCCTCCGTCTCCGTCTCCTCTGCCTCTCTCTCTCACTCTGTGTGCGTGTCCCTCATGAATGAATGAATAAATAAATAAATTAATTAATTAATTAAAATAAATAAATAAAATCTTAAAAAAAATCTCTGATGAAAAATATCAAAGAAGAGTTAATAGAGCAGTATTCTGTGTTCATGGATTGAAAGACTTGATCAATATTCCTACCTTAATTTATAAATTCAATGCAATCCCAATTAAAATCCCAGCAATTGGAGTACCTGGGTAGCTCATTGGTTGAGCATCTGCTTTTGGCTCAGGTGGTGATTCCAGGGTCCCAGGATCAAGTCCTGCATTAGGATCCCTACAGGAAGCGTGCTTCTCCCTCTGCCTGTCTCTACCTCTCTTTCTCTCTCTGTCTCTCATGAAGAAATAAATCTTTAAAAAAAATCTCAGCAAAGTATTTTGTGGATATTGGAAAACTGATTTTACGGTTTGTATGGACAAAAGACCCAGAATAGCCAACACAATACTGAAGGAGAACAAAGTCAAATAACTAATACTACCCGACTTCAAGACTTGCTATAAAAGTACAATACTCTAGACAATGTGGTACTGGTGAAAAAATAAAGAAATAGACCAATGAAACAGAATAGAAAGCCTGGGAATACACCCACATAAATATGTCAACTGGTCTATGGCAGAAGAGCAAAGGCAATACAATGGAGCAAAGACAGCCTTTTCAACAAATGATACTGGAAAAACTGGACATTTACATATAAAAATGGATTTAGATGCAGACCTAAAGCCCTTCACAAAATTAACTGAAAATAGATCGCAGACCTAAAGGGAATTCAAAACTATAAAACTAGAAGATAATAACAGGATAAAGTATAGATGACTTTGAGTATGGTGATGACTGGTTAGATACAACACTAAAGGCATGATCTCTGAAAGAAATAATTGATGAGCTAGACTTCATTAAAATTTAAAAACCTCTGGCCTGCAAAAGAGACTGTCAAGAGAATGAGAAGACAGGCCATAGAAAGGGAGAAAATATTTACAAACAACATATATGATAAAGGACTGTTACTAAAATATACAAAAATTCTTAAAGCTTAATAATAAGAAAATGAACAATGCAATTAAAAAATGAGCAGAAGACACTTCACCAAAGAAGAGATACAGATGGCAAATAAGCATATGAAAATATGCTCCACATAATGTGTCACCAGAGAAATCCAAATTAAGACAACGAAATACCGCTACATACCTATTAGAATGGCCAAAGATCCAGAACACTGACAATACCAAATCCTGACAGGGATATGGAGCAACAAGGATTTTTGATTGCTGGCTGGCCCACAAAAATGGTAGAGTCACTTTGGAAGACAGTTTCTTACGTTTAAACATGTTCTAACTATATGATCCAGGAATATTACTCATTGATATTTACCCAGAGGAGTTGAAAACCCATGTTTACAGAAAATCCTTCACATGAATGTTTGTTGCTTTATTCATAACTGCCAAAACCTAGAAGCAAACAGAATGTCCTTCACCACATGACTAGATAAACAAACTGTGGTACATCTAGACAATGGATAAAAACAAAATGAGATATCAAGCATAGGAAAAAACTTTAATAAGTGAAAGAAACCGATCTGAAAAATTATACTCATTGTATGATTCCAACTATATGACATTCTGATAAAGGCAAAGCTATAGGGACAGTAAAAGAACCAGTAGTTGCTGGAAGCTAGGAGTTTAGGGGGCAGAACAAAGAGGACCTCTATGACAATGAAACTGTTCTGTATGATTCTATAATGGTGGACATATCCCTTTATAGATTTGCCCAAACACATAGAATGAACAAGAGCAAGAGTGAACCCTAATGTAAACTATGGACTATGGCTGATCATGATGTATCATTGTAGATTCATCAACTGCAACAACATATCACTGGTGGGAGATGTTGATGGTTTTGGAAAGGCTATGAGTGTGGAAGGACAGCAGGTATATGGAAACTCTGCTTTCTTCTCAATTTTGCTGTGAACCCAAAAGTGCTCTAAAAAATCTTTTTTAAAAAGCAGACATTCTGGAAAAGAATATGCTGAACTTAGAGAAGAGAAAAGCTGCATGGTTGGGGTAATAGCTATTACCACATTGACTGATACTGTTTTCTGAACACATCGAAAGCTACATTTCTCAGCTTCTTTATAATCAGATAGTGCCATGGAACTAGTTCTGGCCAATCAGCTCTGAGAGGAGATCACTTTTAGGTTCAAAGTATTTTGTTGCAGATATAAGAAATGCCAGTGCTTTTTGCATATCTGGAAACAGAACTAAGGAAGCCACTTGTTTGAGATTGTGAAATTTCTACCATGGTAGGGATGCATATTGCCTATCTCATATTCCATTTCTACATTCTTGCTTTCTAGTTGGTATGAAGCTTGGTATGGCCATGAGACTCATTTTAACCAATGGGTTGTAAGGTAATGCCTGATTTTGGGAAAGTTATTAGTTTAGATAAAATGAAGGGCTTTATGAGAAACCCTTTATCCCTTTATTTTATGCTTGGAACAGTGGCAGGGAATGTTATATTTGGAACTGTGACATCTCTATAATGTGACTAAGCATGAGGACAAAGGAGAGTGTGGACCAGAAAAATAGAGTCTGTGTTTGATTTTTTGTTTAGTTCTAGTGCAGTTAACATATAATGCTATATTAGTTTCAGATGTACAATATAGTGATTCAGCAATTCTATACATTACTCAGTGCTCACTGTGGCAAGTGTACTCTTAATCCCCTTCACCTGCTTCACTCATCCTCCCACACACCTCCCCTCTGGTAACCACCAGTTTGTTCTCTATAGTTAAGAATGTGTTTTTTGTTTTGTTCCTTTGTTTTGTTTTTTAAATTCTGCACATGAGTGAACTCACATGGTATTTATCTTTCTCTGACTGACTTATTTCACTTAGCATTATACTCTCTGGATCCATCCATGTTGTTGCAAATGGCAAGATTTCATTCTTTTTTATGGTTAAGTAATATTCCATTGTATGTATTTACCACTTCTTTATCCATTCACCTATCAATGGACACTTAGGTTGCTTCCATATATGGCTATTGTAATATTGTAATAATACTGCAGGGATGCCTGGGTGGCTTAGCGGTTGGGTGTTGCCTTCGGCTAAGGGCATGATCCCAGTTCCACAATCAAGTCCCACATCAGCCTCCCCATGAGGACCTGCTTCTCCCTTTGCCTGCATCTCTGCCTCTCTCTGTGTCTCGCCTGAATAAATAAATAAATAAAAAATTTTTTAATGCTGCAATAAGCAGAGTGGTGCATGTATCCCTTTGAGTTAGTGTTTTTGTATTCTGGGTAAATACCTAGTAGTGTATGTGCTATCTTTAATTTCTTTCATCAGCGTTTTATAGTTTTCAGAGTACAAGTCTTTCACCTCCTTGGTTAACTGTATTCCTAGGTATCTCATTATTTTTGGTGCAACTGTAAATAAAATTTTTTTCTTAATCTTTCTGCTATTTCATTATTTATGTATAGAAATGCAGTACAGTTCTGTATATTGATTTTGTATCCTGTGACCTTACTGAATTCATTTATCAGTTCCAATCTTTTTCTTTTGGTAGAATCTTTAAGGTTTTCTGTATATAGTATCATATTATCTGCAAGTAGTGAAGTTTTACTTCTTCCTTACCAATTTGGATGCCTTGTATTTTTTTTTCTTGTCTGATTGCTGTGGCTAGGACTTCCAGTGCTATGTTGAATAAAATTAAGGAGAATAGACATCCTTGTCTTGTTCCTGATCTTAGGGGAAAAGCTCTCAGTTTTTCCCCATTGAATATGATGTTAGCCATGGGTTTTTCATATATGGTCTTTATTATTACATTGAAGTTTGTTCCCTCTAAACATATTTTGTTGAGGGTTTTTATCATGAATGGATATTGTACTTGTCAAATGCTTTTTGTGCATCTAATGAAATGATCATATGGTTTTTATCCTTTCTCTTGTTGATGTGATGTATCACACTGATTGATTGCAAACATTGAACCATCCTTGCATCCCAGGAATAAATCCCACCTGATTGTGGTGAATTTTTTTTTTAATGATTTTATTTATTTATTCATGAGAGACACACACACACAGAGAGGCAGAGACACGCAGAGGGAGAAGCAGGCTCCATGAAGGGAGCCTGACATGAGACTTGATCCCGGATCTCCAGGATCACACCCTGGGCTGAAGGTGATACTAAACTGCTGAGCCACCTGGGCTGCCCTGATGTTTTTTTTAAGTACTGTTGGATTCAGTTTGGTAATATTTTGTTGAGGGTTTTTGCGTCTATGTTCATCAGAGATATTGGTCTGTAGTTCTCTTTTTTCGTAGTGTCTTTACCTGGTTTTTATAGAATCAGTTTGGAACATTTTCTTCCTCTTTTATTTTTTGCTATAGTTTGAGAAGAATATGTGTTTAGGGTTTGTGTTTTGAATACAGCATTGAGCTACTTCTCTCAACTTTCAACTCTGGAGCATACTTCTAAGTATGTAAGAATTACCATACCTCCATATTTCTAATTATGTAATATAATTAAGGTCTTTATTGCTTAAGTCACTTTTAATGGGGTATTCTGATAGATTTCACATTGAAATCCCTTGTTTAATACCTGACATTCACTGAGCTTTCTGCATTTATGCTTAGAGGTTAATAGCATCTCAGTTAATTCTCACAATTACCTTAAAGTGAGTATTACTATCCCCACTGGAATAGATGAGGAACCCAAGACTCAGAGAGACTCAATAAATTTCTTAAGGTCACATAGCTAGTAAGTGACAGAGCCAGAATTCTAATGTACCACCAGACCTATTCCTTATATTTGAAGTTTCTTGAACAGCAGAGTTACTGTAGTATTGGTGTTATGGGTTTCCTGGTTGAATTTTATATAGAGACTGGCAGGTATAATGAATAGGCATTTCTCTTACAGTGAGAGTTTGCACAATACAAGTGAGATATATGGAGACAGAGTAATTAGAGAACATGATTTGTATAACATACAGCTGTTGGCTATATATCAGTTGCAGGAGAAAGATTGTTACTCACACAGCATTGGGAACACATGCATGTTTGTTTTGAATTGCTGGCTGTTCATTTGACAACTTATTCTTGTGGCTCTTTTTTGGCAGCTATATACTGTGATGTTTATTTTGATTCTGTACTTTAAAAATACCAACTTATTAAAAACTTTTGCCTTATTTATCATTTGATAATAATGGGTCTAAAATCTCTGTCATTTTAATCTAATCTTGTATGCTATATAGGATTTGCTTAGGGATGCTTGGGTGCCTCAGCGGTTGAGTTTGCCTTCGGCTCAGGGTGTGATCCCACAGTCCTGGGACTGAGTCCCACATCGGGCTCCCTGCATGGAGCCTGCTTCTCCCCCCACTTCTGTCTGCCTCTCTCTCTCTTGTGTATCTCATGAATAAATAAATAAATAAATAAATAAATAAATAAATAAATAAATAAATATTTAAAAAAGAGGATTTGCTTAAAGATGATTTGATCACCTGATTTTCACCTCAAAACTGGAATATACTTATACATTATAAATTCCTTTATTCTCTCTTGTTGCTAGGAAACTCTGCATACCATTTTTCCCCATTATTTTTACAATCAACTTTATTTTTAAAATTAAAATTTTTATTAGGTTATAATTGATATTATATTAGTTTCAGTGTACAATATAATGATTTGATATTTGTATGTGTTGCAAAAACAATCACATTATAAGTCCAATTTATGTATATCACCCTACATAGTTACAATTTTTTTTCTTGTGATGAGACATTTCAAGACTCACTCTCCCAGGGGTGTCTGGATGGCTCAATTGGGTAAACACCTGTGTTTGGTTCAGGTCATGATCCCAAGATCCTGGGATCAAGCCCTACATCGGGCTCCCTGCTTTGTGGGGAGCCTGCTTCTCCTTCTCCCTCTGCTGCTCTCCCTGTTTGTGCTCTTTCTCTCTGTCAAGTAAGTAAATAAAATCTTAAAAAAAAAAAAGAATTACTCCCCTAGCTCCTTCAATACCCAATAGAGTATTACCAACAATGCTCATCATGCTATATATTACTTTCCTATGACTTATTCATTTTATAAGTGAAAATTTATACCTTTTGACTCCCTTTGAAATACGTGAAAATGGTCAAAAGGTACAATCACTTCTTAAATAACATTAGTTTCGTAGAATGCAAGTATTGTATAATTATAGTAGGAAAGCTATACTTTAGCAAAAATACACATCAGCTCCAGGAGGAGAAAGACTTCCTTTTTGTGAAAATCATGAAAGAATACTTTCTGAAATCCTTCTGAAAGTCACCCAGATTCAGAGATATGGTGAAAACCTTACTCTAGTTTGAGTTTTTTTTGGTAAAAAAGATTGCCATGGTTTGGGAGGCTCTTTAAAGTTAAATCTTGTTCTGGCTGGAAAACATTGAATACAATGCCTGTATTAACAGGCTATCTGGAGGACTTTGCTTTGGATCCCTTTGAGGACAGTAGTTATTAGTAGAGAGGGAGAAGGGATGATGGATAGTTGCCTGTGGATTTTGATGGGCATGGTGAAACAGGACTTCTTTTTTTCTGGGATAGGCACCATGAAATGTTATGATTACTGTCAGCATGTTGAGCTCACCATCATCCAACCTGAAAGTGTTTTGTGGAATAAAGAAAAGGGATGTATAGTGCCACTATCCACAACTCATATCCATGCTCTTTTTAACCGACCAATTAATGTCTCCTAGGTAATTTTGTTCAGGAAAAAAATGCTATTCATTCAACTTTCACTGTTGTTGACCCTTGAGCAACATGGATTAGAAGCATTGCCACCGGGACAGTTAGAAATATGTACATAACGTTTGACTCCAAAAATTTAACTATTAGAAGCCTACTATTGACTGGAAGCCTCACTTATAAACAGTTGATGAACACATATTTTGTATGTTATGTTTGTTATATACTGTATATAACTAGTGAGAAAAAAGAATGTTAGAAAATCATAAGAGAATACTGTATTTATTGAAAAAAATCCACATATAAGTCACCTACACAGTTCAAACCTGTGTTATGCAAGGGAAAACTGCACTTATTTTTTACCCTAAGCATTCAATGGCATCCCTACCCAACCAGTTTTGTCCTCAGTACTTTAGCCTGGGAATAATGTGAACTGCCTCACTGCGTGTCCCTCCTCAACATTTAGAATTTTGCTGAATCTCTTGTTCAAGGTCTAAATTCTACTTTATCCAGCTTTAGCCACTTCTTTCTGTGCCCCATATTTTCCAGTATTTCTGTATTTCATAGCACAAGAGAGTATGTGAATAATCAAAATGATGATTATAACAGAGAGATAAGAAAGAAATGGAAAGAGGAAAAAGCATGAGATTTTAGAGGGTTTTATGTGGTAACTAGCTCAGAGAGACTTACTGTCCTATCATTTCTTAAGCACAATGCCTAGTCTACTGACTCTTATATGATAGATGTTCAAAAAATAATAGTTTGGGCCTATTCACTTACATAGCCCCTTATAGTTTATATAATCTCCTTTAATTCTTAACTAACCCTGTGAGGAGGCCAGAACATATGATATTATCTTCATTTTTTGGCTGAGGAAACAGAATCTCAGAGATTATGTCACTTCCCTAAATCACTCAGCAAGGAAGTTGTTATGTTTAGGATTTCATTGAATTCTCCCAATAAAATAGACATCAGATAAAAGAAATAAAGAACATGTAGTAAGCCAATAAGCATTACTATATGTTATCATTATTCCTTGAGCTTATCCATAGTTTATCTCTTCATTAATTCAAGAAAAATTCATGGAGTACCTAATATGTGCCAACCCCTATGCTGGGTACTGAATATACATCAGTGAACAAAATGGGCAAAAATCCCTGCTTTCTCAGAATTTCCATGGTTGTTTAATGAGATATAATTGCCTACTGACTTGCTTTGTTACTAAAATGAGGTGGTGAGTGTAATGTTAATAAAAATATGCAGCTACTATGTACAAGGTACTGTGATAGGTGCTGAGAAAATAATGATGAGCAAAAGCAGGCACAAACCTTGCTCTTATGGAGGTTACGGTTCATTGGAGGTGTTAGCTAATAATTAATGAGTGCTAAGTACTGAGGAGATGTTCATGGTGCTGTGAGAATATATTAAGAGGAATTTGAAGTGATGATTGAGTTAAGATGAGTAAGAGTTGACTACATGAAAAGGCAAAGAGAACAGCATGTTAAAGGTGTTTTGATTGTAGGAAGGATAGTGGTACTTACAAAGAAGACAAAAGGAAGTGATGTAGTTGAAGTACAGAGAGGGAAGGGATTGATAAGACTTGAAAAGTAGGTAGGGCCAAATTATGTGGGCTCTTGTAGGCCACATTAAGAATTTCACCTTTATTTTTAGAACACTTAGTAGTCATTGAAATGTTTTAAACATGAGGGGTAACAGGACCAGATTTGGGTTTGAAAAGATCACAGTTAACCAAGTGCCAAGAGTAGAATGTGGGTAACCTAGTTAGCAGGTTATGGTAGTAGTGTATACAAGAGATGATGAAATGATGCCATCTTGGACCAGGGAAGATAGAGACAATGGATGGATTCAAGGTAAAAATGACAGTATCCAGGTACACCCGATTGGCTCAGTTAGTGGAGTGTGCAACTCTTGATCTTGGCATTGTGGGTTCGAGCCCCACATTGGTTGTAGAGATTATTTAAAAATACAATCTTTTAAAAAATGACAGGATTCAGTGTTGGTTTGAATATGGGCAGTAATGGAGAGAGGATGTGCCAAGGATGACTTCCTTGAAGTTGAAGCTGAATCTTGTTCAGTGAAGTATCACTGGCTCCTAATACAGTGTCTGGTGCATAGTAGGTACTGCTAGTAGAACTGGGACTAGAATAAAGTCACATGACTTCCAATGTAATTTATTATTCTTTCCCTATTATTGAAGTCTCACACTTTGTGGTTTTAGGTTGCTTAGGTGAAACAAGGTACTCATTATTGGATTGGTGGTTGGGCAGAAATAAGGACCAGAATTGAGGATCACGGTGGGTAGAGAGAGGAAATAGAATTATGAAAGATACTTTCTGTTGGCCATTAGGTTGTTTTTCAGTAAAAGAGACCATTTTTTCAGTGTTTAGGTGATAACATATATTTAAGTTAGAAAAATTATTATTGAGCACAGGAACTGATGTTTGTATTTTTAAATAGTTTTCATTTAAACTTCTAATTTGAGCATCATAAATATTTTAAGAGATGGATAGGGCAACAATTGTTGCCAATCATTTCCAAGGCTTGGAGAGACTTCGTGTCTAGTGCCAGTAAGTGGAACTTGAGTCCATGTCTTTGAATTCTAAGTTCACGTGTTTTTTGTTAGGCTGTACTCAGTGTGTACAGATTGTTATACTTTTGGTGGGATTGAATTTGGAAGTAAATTATTATAGGACTATTAAAAATAAGTTGTTGAAATTTTAATAAGTCTGTAAGATCTAGTGATTAGATCATATATTATGTGAAATCATGTATTTTAGCTTTTTTTTAAAAAAGATTTTATTTATTCATGAGAGACACACACACACACACACACACAGAGGCAGAGACACAGGCAGAGGGAGAAGCAGGCTCCATGCAGGGTGCCTGATGCAGGACTCAATCCCGGGACTCCAGAATCATTCCCTGGCCGAAGGCAGTGCTAAACCGCTGACCCACCCAGGGATCCCCATATTTTGGCTTTTTAAAAAAGATGTATTTATTTATTTTCGAGAGAGAGAGGCCCGTGAGTGAGGGGAGGGGCAGAGGGAGAGGGAAAGGGAGAGAATTTCAATCAGATTCCCCACTGAGCATGGAGCCTAGTGTGGGGCTAATCCCATGACCCCAAGATCGTGACCTGAGCCAAAATCAAGAGGTGGTTGATTTTGGCCAACTGAGCCACTGTAGGCACCCTGAAATCATATATTTGTATTCACCTTAGATTTGCTTTGGATTTTCAGAAATACCAGTTGATTCTCTCAAACAGAACATATTTAATGATATATTATGAGTAAATCAAATTTTCAAATAGCCTCTTACAGAACAGACTATTTGGTTATCATTCAAAGATTTTAGAATCAGAATTTCTCTTCTAAGCACATATAACTGTCAAGTGAAAGGACTAAGGAAGACAGTAGGAACAGGAGACAAAGGATCTTTGGCAAGTTTCAGCTTCCCCAGACAGTACTCTATCCTGCCTTTTCCCCTACTCCAGATGAAGTTTCTATAGCAAACTGACCTTTCACCTGCTCAAGGCCGTCTGCTGTTCACCAGCATCTGCTGCCTTCCAGGACTGGTAGAGGTTGGAAGGCTACAGATATATTGTGCTGAATTGGGCCTGTGTGTTAGCAACTCAATCTGCTGCCACCAAGAGATCCACACATTTTAATTATGAGCTTAGTTTTTTAGGCTTTGGAATTATAGCATCTGGATGTATCCCTGGTTTGCACATTTAGGGATGTATTCTCATCTCAGTTTGTGAGAATTTATGTGCACAATTCCTATTAGCATTAAAGGGAGTTGCATATATAAATCGCTGAACGTCAAAATGAGAATATACCCTTTAGTCTGAAGGATGAATTAACCACATCTCTCTTTTTATCTCTTTTTACTAGGTGATCTTCAGAATTTCTTTGGCAAATTGTTGACCATCTGATAGTTGGTTTGTGGGGTAAGTCCTGAATATAGCACAAAATCATTTTATTTTACCAGTTTTATGAAAATACTTTTCAGTATATATATTGTATATATACAATATTTATGTGCTTATTTTAGGAGATTCTACAAATACCTTATTAAAGCTAGTTGTTTTATTATTAAAAGTGTTAAAAACATCATAAAAATATATTAAAACTATTAATAATTACCAATAAATGTGCTTTCATTCAATTAACATTTACTGAATTGCTACTATGTATCAGATACTGTGCTAAGCTCTGGGAAAACTAAGAGACACAATGTCTTCTTTAGTGGAGAAGACAGATATAAAACCAAACGCTGATTATAGTTAATTATAATATATTGTATATTTGAAAGTTGTTAAGAGAGTAGATCCTAAAAGTTCTCATCACAAGAAAAAAATTTTGTAACTATATGTAATGACAATGTTAACTGGACTTATTGTTGTGATTGTTTTGTAATATGTACAAATGGGGAATCATATTGTACACCTGAAACTAATATGTTGTATGTCAATTATGTTTCAATAACAAATTAAAAACAAACAATAATAAGCTTTACAATAGAAAGCTATTAAAAATAAGTACAAAGGATCTTGATAACAATGAGGAGAGAGAGAATGTTTGGAGGAAATGGGAAAGGCTTCACATAGGATATGCCATTTGAAATGGGTTTTGTGGAATGCCTGGGTGGCTCAAACGGTTGAGCATCTGCCTTCTGTTCAGGGCATGATCCCGGAATACAGGATCAAGTCCCGCATCGGACTCCTTGCAGAGAGTCTGCTTCTCCCTCTGCCTATGTCTCTGCCTCTCTCTCTATGTCTTTCATGAATGAATAAATAAAATATTTAAAAGAAAGAAAAGAAATGGATCTTGAAGACCGAATAGAAATACTCCAGGCTGAGAAGTTGGGACCGGTCATAGAAGGGTTAGGACGTGTGAATGTTCAAAGACTAAATGAGGAATGAATTGTAGCAGGTATAGAAAACCCTGAAGGGAACCAGAAAGAGATGAATGTAAAAAGGAGGATGAGATTAGATTAGGAAAAGTTTCCTTAAGAACTGTATTTACTGAGAGAGTTGAAATTTTTAAGAAGAGTTATGGCAATATCATATGTTTTAAAAAGTTTATTCTGGGAGCAGAGGAAAGAATGGATTGGCATGGGAAGAGTTGGTTTAGCTGAAATATTGGGAGACCAAGCTCAATATCGAATGATTTGTTCTTTGAAATATGTAGGTTATGTGTATGTATATGTATATGTATATATATCTGTATATATACACCCACATATATTTTATATATATGGCTTTTAAAGGTAAAATTGACATAAATAGCATATATTTATTTATTATTTTTAAATATCATATATTTAAGATGTAAACTTTGATAATTTTTAAAAAAGATTTTATTTATTTATTCATGAGAGACAGAGAGAGAGGCAGAGACACAGGCAGAGGGAGAAGCAGGCTCCATGCAGGGAGCCTGATGTGGGACTTGATCCCAGGACTCCAGGATCACGCCCTGGGCCAAAGGCAGATGCTCAACTCCTGAGCCACCCAGGCATCCTGATAAATTTTGTATACATATGTATGCACATGTGAAACCATCACTACAACCAACATTATGAATACATCTGTCACCCCAACAGTTTCCTTGTGTCTACTTATAATTCATCTTTTTGGGCCCCTTGTCTTGCTTCATCCCTGTCCGAGCAACCACTCATGTGCTTCCTGTCACTATATTTTAGTTAGCGTTTTCTAGGATTTAATAAATGGAGTCATACTATCTGTATTTTTTAGGTCTGGTATTTTTCACTCAGCATAATTATTTCGAGATTCATCTATTCTGTTGTTGTATCAATAGTTCATTTTTATTGCTGAGTAGTATTCTATTGTATGGATATACCATAATTTGTTTATCCATTCACATGCTGGTGAGCAGTTGTTTCCACTTTTTGGCTGTTGTTAATAAAGCTACTATGGACATTAGTATATAAGTCCTTGTATGGACACATGCTGTCATTTCTCTTGGGTGAATACCTAGAAGTACAAAGCCTGAGTCATATGGTACATGTATGTTTAACTTTTCAGAAAATTGGAAAATTGTTTTCTAGAGGGTTTATACAATTTACATCCTGCCAAAGTATACGAGAATTGTTCCTATCTCACCAAAACCTGTTATGATCAGTCTTTTCGTTTTACCCATTTTAATATGTATGTAGTGGTATTTCACTGTGATAGTAATTTATATTTTCCTAATTATCAATGATGTGGAGCATGTTTTCATGTGTCCTATGAGTTATGTTCTCTCAAAATTCATATGTTCAAGTCCTAACCCCCTAACATCTCAGAATATAATTGTATTTGGAGTTAAGATCTTTAATGAGGGGGAAATATCAGAGAGGGTGACAGAACATGAGAGAATCATAACTCTGGGAAACGAACAAGGGGTATTGGAAAGGGATGTGGGCGGGGGTTCGGGGTGACTGGGTGACGAGCACAGAGGGGCCACTTGACAGGATGAGTACTGGGTGATAAGCTATATGTTGGCAAATTGAACTCAAATAAAAAATAAAATAAAATAAAAGCCAAAAAAAAAAAAGAAAATAAAAAAAAAAAGATCTTTAAAGAGACAATTAAATTAGAATGTGGTCGTAATCCAACATGACTGGTGTCCTCATAAGAAGAGGAAGAGACACCAGACCTGTTGACAGGTTTGTTGATTTTGGACTTTCAGCCTCTGGAACTGTAAGAAATAAATTTCTGTTCTTTAAGCCTCCCATTCCGAGGACTTTGTTATGGCAGCCCTATCAAACTAATACAAAATGCTTATTTGCTATCTGTGTATCTTCTTTGGTAAAAGCATCTTCTCAACTATTTTGCCCCTTTATTCTATGGGATTGTACAGTGTTATTACAGTTTTGAGTGTTCTTTATATGCTTATAACACAAGTCCTTTATCAGATATGTGATTTGTAGATTTTTTTTCTCCCAGTGTGTGGCTTGTGTGTTTTTATTCCCTTAATAATGTCTTTCAAAGAACACATTTGATGAAGTTGAATTTATCAATTTTGTCTTTTATTATTTGTGTCTTTGTGCCATATCTAAGAAATATTTAGCAAATGCAAAATAAATATTTTATTCTATGTTTTCTTCTAGAAATGTTATCATTTTTGGTTTTACATTTTGTTATATGATCCATTTTAAGCCAATTTTTGTATATGATATGAGATATGGATCGAGGTTCATTTTTTTTGCATATGGATTTATAGCTGTTCCAGCACCATTATTGAGAAATCTTTGCATTTATTACATTTGCTGTAGTGGTACATTTTGCTCTGCATACCCATATCTTTCCTTGCCCTCCTTCTGTAAGCAGCAGTTGAATTGATACTATGGCTGACTAGGATTTGGAGTGTGCTTTGTGGATAGATGGTATGATCTCTGCTGAGCAAATGAACATAGAATATATACTATGATTTCCACAGCTTAAGGAGGAAAAACATTGGGGATATTTGGGGCTAATAGTTACTATTAGTTTTTGCTTCTTTTCTTTTTAAAAAAAGATTTTATTTATGTGTTTATTTTAGAGCAAGAGCAAGTGAGAGAGATAGAGCAGAGGGAGGGGCAGAGAAAGAGGGAGGACTCTTTTCCTAACTCGGGGCTCGATCTTAGAACCCTGAGATCAGGACCCTGAGATAACAACTACAGTTGAAACCAAGAGTAATACCCTCAACTGACTGAGCCACCCAGGCACCCCCCCTTTTTGCTTTTTTTTTCTACAGTGTTTAAATATCTGCCCCTTTTGCAGTCATTCCGTACCACTGCCTTCTTTTCTTCCTTTATCAATGTAGCAGAGAAAACTAGCAAAAAAAGATAAAAGGACCATCTGGAGATGCTTTGAGGGTTCTGTAAAGAGGCAGCACATGTGTTATATAATCTCTTATTCCTCTTAGTTGAAGCAATCCTATTCCTAATCCTAATATTTGGTATATTTCTCTTTCTAATATAGATACTTTTGGGTTGTTGTCACATCTAACTCCAGTATTTGGGTTACTCCTCCTACGTGTATTAGTATTTTGCCTTTCCTCTATGAGGAAGCCAATGGAGCTGTTAGCAATATTTTCTTAGGACCAGGGACAATCTACCTTGAAAGTGGACTTCTGGTGTTTTAGGTACACTGCAACACACTTACTGTTTGTGTAACCTTGAGCATGTAAAACATGCCAGACACAGTTCTAGATGCTGGAGATACAGTAATAGGGTAAATAAAATAGACAAAGTTTCTGTTTTCACGGAGCTTATATTGAAATGGGGCAGACTGATTAAAATATGTAAATATACAATAAGGTGGTGGGGGGGGCAAAAACAGCTGAGAAAAATGAAATAGAGTAAGGGAGGTAGGAAGTGCTGGAAGTGGGAGTGGGTGAGTTGTTTCCATAGAGCATATATAGAATGGTCTCTAAAAGGGACTATTTAAGTAGAACTCTAAAGAGATGAGAGGTGGTGGAACAATATTCCAGACAGGTGGAAGAGCAAGTTTTGAGAACCTGTGGCAGTAGTGTGCTTGAGTGTTTGAGAAATAGCAAGAAGGGCGGAACAAACCGAAGATGGGGAAAGTGGCAGGATATGAAACAAGCCAGATTATAAAATACCTTTTAAACCAAGGTAAGAATTTTAGATATTTTTAGACAGTTTTATTGAGATACAGTTACATACCATGCAATTCACTCTTTTAAAGTACATACTTCTGTGGTTGTTAGAATATATATTTTTTAAGATTTTATTTATTCATTCATGAGAGACATACAGAGAGACAGAAACAGAGAGACAGAGACACAGGGAGAGGGAGAAGCAGGCTCCATGCAGGGAGCCTGACATGGGACTCGATCCGGGGTCTCCAGGACCACACCCTGGGCTGAAGGTGGCACTAAACTGCTGAGCCACCCAGGCTGCCCTGGTTGTAAGAATATTAACAGAGTTATGCAGACTCTATCACCATCTAATTCCAGAATATTTTCATCTCTTCATAAAGAAACTCCATGCCCTTTGACAGTCACTCCCCATTTTTCCCTCCTTCCAGCATCTGGCAACCACTTATCTACTTCTGGTGTCTATGGATTTGCCTATTCTAGACATTTCATATAAATGGAATCCTACACTATGCAGTCTTTTTGTTTCTCCCTTTTTTCCTCTTAGCATAATTTTTCAAGATTGTATCATGTATCAGAAGTTCATCCTTTTGTATGTCCAAATAACATTCCATTATATATACCACATTTATATATCCATTTATCAGTAGATGGACAGTTATTTTGTTTCCACTTTTTGGCAATTATGGATAATGTTACTATAAACATTCATGTCCAAGTTTTGTACGCACATATGTTTTCATTTTTCTTGGAATATACATAAGATTGGATTTTGGAGGTTATATGGTACCTCAGCATTTAATTTTCAAAGAGCTGCCAACTGATTTTCCAAGTGGCTGCACCAGTTTAGATTCTCACCAACAGTGTATAACGATTCCAGTTTATTTATTTATTTATTTATTTATTTATTTATTTATTTATTTATTATTTTTTTTAATAAAGATTTTATTTATTTATTCTTGAGAGACAGAGACACAGGCAGAGGGAGAAGCAGGCTCCATGCAGGGAGCCTGATGTGGGACTTGATCCCGGGTCTCCAGGATTACGCTCTGGACCACCCAGTCTGCCCAGGATTCCAGTTTAGATTCTCACCAACAGTGTATAAGGATTCCAATTTCTCTATATCCTCAACAATTCTTGTTTTACTCTTTTTATTTTTTATGTATTTATTAATTTTTTTGAGAGAAAGAGACAGGGGAGGGAGGGGCAGAAGGAGAGAGAGACAGAGAATCTTTAAGCATGCTCCATATCCAGTGCAGAGCCCAACACAGGGCTCCATCTCACAAACTTGGGACTCATGCCCTGAGCTGAAGTCAAGAGTCAGATGCTTAACCAACGGAACCATCAAGGAGCCACTCTTTTCTGTCTTTTTTTTTTTTTTTTAAGATTTTATTTGTATGAGATAGAGAATGCGGCAGAGAGAGAGAGAGAGAGAGAGAGAGAGAGAGAGAGAAAGATTGAGAGAGAGCGCAAGAGCCAGAGGGCAGAGGGTGATGGAGAAGCAGGCTCCCAATGAGCAGGAAGTCCAGATGCTGGGCTCCATCTCAGGAACCTGGGTTCACAATCTGAGCGGAGGGCAGACACTTAACCAGCTGAGCCACCCATTCGCCCCTTATTTGTCTTTTTAATCATAGACATTCCAGTGGTTGTGAAGTGCTATCTCATTGTAGTTTTGATTTACCCTTCCTTAAAGATTAATGATATTGTACATGTTTTCATGTGCTTTTGGCCATTTGTGTATCTTCTTTGGAGAAATGTCTATTCAAATCCTTTGCCTGTTTTTAATTTTTTTTTATTGGTTGAATCAGAAGTATCTTTTACATATTTCGGAAGATATGCCTTTTGTCAGATTTGTAATTTACAAATATTTCTCCCATTCTGTGAGTTGTCTTTACTTTCTTGATGGTATGCTTGGAAGAACAAAACAAAATATTTTTCAGCAGAGAAAGGACTCAAATAAACAAAATCAGAAATTAAAGAGGAGAATTAATAACTGACACCGAAATACAAAGGCTTATAAGAGAATATTATGAAAAACTATATGCCAATGAATGAGACAACTTAAAGAAAGGATAAATTCCTAGAAACATATAACATATTAAGACTGAATCAGAAAGAATAGAAAATTTGAACAAACATTACCAGCAATGAGACTGAATCGGTAATTAATTTTTTTAAAGATTTTATTTATTCATTAGAGACACAGATTTTATTTATTCATGAGGCAGAGACACAGGCAGAGGAGGAAGCAGGCTCCATGCAGGGAGCCCAATGTGGGACTCGATCCTGGGACTCTGGGATCATGCCCTGAGCCAAAGGCAGACGCTCAACCTGCTGAGCCACCCAGGTGTTCCTATATCAGTAATTAAAAAAAAATGCCCAACAAGTAGAAGTCGAGGACCAGATGGCCAACTGATTGGCCCAGGCTGCCCTAAAGATTTTATTTTTAAGTAATCTCTATACCCAATGTGGAGCTTGAACCTACAACTCTGAGATCCAGAATCACATTCCACTGACTAAACCAGCCGAGTGGCCCTGATTTCTGCCAAACAATCAAAGAAGACTGAATATCTATTCTTTTTCAACAATGACAAAAAATAAAAGAAGAAGAAAATGTTCCAGATTGATTCTATAAAAACCAGGTAAAGACACTACGAAAAAAAGAGAACTACAGACCAGTATCTCTGATGAACATAGATGCAAAAACCCTCAACAAAATATTACCAAACTGAATCCAACAGTACTTAAAAATCCATCAGGGCTGCCCGGGTGGCTCAGCGGTTTAGTGCCGCCGTCAGCCCAGGGTGTGATCCTGGAGATCCGGGATCAAGTCCCATGTCAGGCTCCCTTCATGGAGCCTGCTTCTCCTTCTGCCTGTGTCTCTGCCTCTCTCTTTCTGTGTCTTTCATGAATAAATAAATAAAATCTTTAAAAAAATCATTTGCCACAATCAGGTGGGATTTATTCCTGGGATGCAAGGATGGTTCAATATTTACAATCAACCAGTCTAATACATCACATCAACAAAAGAAAGTATAAAAACCATATGATCATTTCATTAGATGCACAAAAAGCATTTGACAAGTACAATACCCATTCATGATAAAAACCCTTAACAAAATATGTTTGGAGGGAACAAACTTCAATGTAATAATAAAGACCATATATGAAAAACCCACAGCTAACATCGTATTCAGTGGGGGAAAAACTGAGAGCTTTTCTCCTAAGATCAGGAACAGGACAAGGATGTCTATTCTCATCAATTTTATTCAACATAGCACTGGAAGTCTTAGCCACAGCAATCAGACAAGAAAAAAAAAAAAACAAGGCATCCAAGTTGGTAAGGAAGAAGTAAAACTTCACTACTTGCAGATAATATGATACTATATACAGAAAACCTTAAAGATTCTACCAAAAGAAAAAGATTGGAACTGATAAATGAATTCAGTAAGGTCACAGGATACAAAATCAATATACAGAACTGTACTGCATTTCTATACACAAATAATGAAGTAGAAGAAAGATTAAGAAAAAAATTTTATTTACAGTTGCACCAAAAATAATGAGATACCTAGGAATACAGTTAACCAAGGAGGTGAAAGACTTGTACTCTGAAAACTATAAAACACTGATGAAAGAAATTAAAGATAGCACATGCACTACTGGGTATTTATCCAGAATACAAAAACACTAACTCAAAGGGATACATGCACCACTATGATTATTGCAGCATTTTTAAAAAAAGATTTTATTTATTAATATTATAATGCTAAGTGAAGTCAGTCAGAGAAAGACAAATACCATGTGATTTCACTCATATGTGGAATTTAAGAAACAGCAAATGAGCAAAGGGGAAAAGAGGAGAGAGACAAACTGAGGAATAGATTCTGAACTATAGAGAAAAACTGATCATTGCCAGAGGGGAGGAGTGAAATAGGTGATGGGGATTAAGGAGTGCACTTGTGATGAGCATTGGGTGATGTATGAAAGGGCTGAATCACTATATCACACACCTGAAACTAATATAACACTATATGTTAACTAAATTGAATTAAAATAAAAACTTAACAGAAAAAGAAATTGAAGATGACTCAAACAAATGGGAAGATATTCCACGCTCATGGACTGGAAGAACAAATATTGTTAAAATGTTTATACTACCCAAAGCAATCTACAGATTTAATGCAATCCCTGTCAAAATACCAACACCATTTTTCACAGAACTAGAGCAAATACTCTTAAAATTTGTTTGGAACCACAAAAGACCCCAAAAAGAAGAATGAAACTAAAGGTATCACAATCCCAGACTTCAAGATATACTACAAAGCTGTAGTGATCAAAAGAGTATGGTACTGACACAAAAAGAGTCACATAGATCAATGAAACAGAATAGAGAGGCCAGAAATAAACTTATGATTACATGGTCAATCAGTCTTCAACGGAGGAGGCAAGAATATGCAGTGGGAAAGTGTCTTCAACAAATGGTGTTGGGAAAACTGGACAGCCACAGGCAAAAGAATAAAATTGGACCCTTCTTATACCATAGACAAAAATAAACTCAAAATGGATTAAGGACCCGAGACCATAGAAATCCTAGAAGAGAGCACAGGCAACAATTTCTCTGAATCAGCCATGGCAACATTTTTCTAGAGCTGTCTCCCAAAGCAAGGGAAACAAAAGCAAAAATAAATTATTGGGACTACATCAAAATTAAAAGCTTCTGCACAGCAAAGGAAACAATAAAACTAAAAGCCTACCAAATGGGAGAAGATATTTGCAAATGACTTATCCAATAAAAGGTTAGTGTCCAAAATATACAAAGAACTTACACAACTCAACACCAAAAAAACCATGTAATCCACTTTAAAAATTGACAGAAGACATGAACAGACATTTCTCCAGCAAAGACACATAGACAGCCAACTGACACATGAAATGATGCTCAACATCACTCATCATCAGTGAAATCAAACCCATGTTGAGATATGACCTCACACCTGCCAGAATGGCTAAAATCAAAAGCACAAGAAACAAGTGTTGGCAGGGATGTGGAGAAAAAGGAACCCTCATGCACTGGTGGTGGGAATGCAAACTGGTGCAGGCACTGTGGAAAACAGTATGGAAGGTCTCAAAAAATTAAAAACAGAACTCCCATATGATCCAGTAATTGCACTACTGGGCACTTATCCAAAGAATACAAAGACACTAATTTCAAAACGTATGTGCTCCCTTATATTTATTGCAGCATTATTTACAATACGCAAATTATGGAAGCAGTGCAAGTGTCCATTGATAGATGAATGGATAAAGAAGAAGTGGTAAATACATACGATGGAATATTACTCAACCATAAAAAGAATGAAATCTTGCCATTTGCAACAACATGGATGGATCCAGAGAGTATAATGAAATAAGTCAGTCAGAGAAAGACAACAACATGGATGGATCCAGAGAGTATAAGTGAAATAAGTCAGTCAGAGAAAGATAAATACCATGTGAGTTCACTTATGTGCGGAATTTAAAAAACAAAACAAAAGAACAAAACAAAAAACACATTCTTAACTATAGAGAACAAACTGGTGGTTACCAGAGGGGAGGTGTGTGGGAGGATGAGTGAAGTAGGTGAAGGGGATTAAGAGTACACTTGCCACAGTGAGCACTGAGTAATGTATAGAATTGTTGAATCACTGTGTTGTACATCTGAAACTAATATAGTGTTATATGTTACCTGCACTAGAATTAAAATTAAAAATTAAAAAATATAATTTTGATGAAGTAAAATATTATATATATAAATATAATATATATAATTATATTTTTTAATTATTATATTTATATATAATATATATATAAAATGACTTGGCATTTTGGCATTATCTCTAAGAATCCAAGACCTAATCCAGAGTCATGAAAATTCATGCCTATGTTTTCTTCAATAAGTTTTACTTCTTACAATTAGGTCTATGGTTTATTTTAGTTCATTTGTGTGTGTGGTGTAAGGTAAGGTTCCAACTTTATTCTTTTTTTAAAAAAAGATTTTATTTATTCATTAGAATACACAGAGAGGAGAGAGAAAGAGAGAGAGGCAGAGACAAAGGCAGAGGGAGAAGCAGGCTCCATGCAGGGATCCTGACGTGGGACTCGATCCTGTGTCTCCAGGATCACCCCTGGGCTGTAGGCGGCGCTAAACCGCTGAGCCACTGGGGCTGCCCCCAACTTTATTCTTATGTATATGGATATCTAGTTATTCTAGGACTGTTGAAAAGACTGTTCTTCTGCATCAAATTATTTAATGATCCTCAGGAAAAGTCAATTGACCAATGATTTATTTCTAGAATCTAATTTGTATTCTATTCATCTAGATGTTTATCCTTTTGCCAGTACAATCCTAACTTGATTACCATAGCTCTATTGTAGTTTTGAAATTGGGAGTATGATTTCTCCACCTTTGTTCTTTTCTTCTCAAGATTGTTTCCTTTTTTTTTTTTTTTTTTTAAGATTTTATTTATTTATTCTTGAGAGACACTGAGAGAGGCAGACGTAGGCAGAGGGAGAAGTAAGCTCCATGTAGGGAGTCGTGGGACTTGATCCTGGGACCAGCGGATACCCCTGAGCCAAAGGCAGGCGCTCAACCTCTGAGCCACCCAGGCGTCCCTCTCAAATTGTTTTGACAATTCTGATTTCCTTGAAACTTCATTTTCTTCTGAATATTATTGATAGATTGATTTAAAGATTTTCATTTATTGAGTTCATGAAGAGAGAGGGAGAGTGAGAGAGAATCTTAAGCAGTCTCCAAACTAAGCATGGAGCCTGAGTCAGGGCTCCATCTGACAACCTTGAGATCATTACCTGATCCAAAACCAAGAGTCAGATGTTTAACTGACTGCACCACCCTGGTACCCCCTTTTGAATTTTAGATTAGCTTGTCAATTTTGATAGGATTGAATTAAATTGATAGATCAGTTTAGGGAGAATTGACACCTCAGTAAAGGAAGGAGATCTTTCCATTTATTTAAATTTTAATTTTTTTCAATAGGAATGGTGTATATTTTACTGAATGACATGGGAAGCCAAAGGAACATTTTGAGCAGAGTAATTATAGGATGTGATTTATGTCATAATCAAAAGATTGACTTTGGTTGCTTTTTGTAGGATAAATATAGGAAGCAAATTAGATCGTTTAGAAGGCTACTGCAATCGGCCAAATAAGTGGAGGCTTAGACTGCTCATTATAGTGGTGATAGTGAGTAGTGCAAGATCCAAGGTTAATTTTTTTTAAAGATTTTATTAATTTATTCATAGACACACAGAGAGAGGCAGAGACACAGGGAGAGGGAGAAGCAGGCTCCATGCAGGGAGCCCGACGTGGGACTCGATTCTGGGTCTCTAGGATCACACCCCAGGCTGCCGGCGGCGCCAAACCGCTGCGCCACCGGGGCTGCCCCAAGGTTAATTTTTGAATAGAGCTGACAAGATTTGTTGAAGAATTGGTTATGGGAGAAAAAGAGATGAGTCAAATGGTGAGTCCAAAGTTTTGGCTTGAGCAGCTGGAAAAATGGAATTGCCATTTACTGAGATAAGGAAGACTCATAGGAGAAACATGTTCAAGGTGATTAGGGCAGGGATCTATCGGAAGGTCAATTAAGTATGAATGTTAGTGTTAAGTTGGGAATGCCTATTAGACATTCAAGCTGAAATGTCAAATAGACACTTAGTATAAGAATATAATATAGAATATTGGGATTCAGGGTAGAAGAATATATAAGAATATAATATATAATATATAAGAATATTGGGATTCAGGGTAGAAGTCCAAGTAGTGTATATAGATGGTGTTTAAACATCAGAGGTTGGGTGGCATGATCTAGAAAAGGAGTCTAGACAAGGAAGAGGTCTCAGGTCTGAACCTTGGGAGACTGCAGTGTTAGAGATTAGGGAGATGAGGTGGATCCACCAAAGGAAACAAGAAGGGCCAGTCAGTACAAAGGAGAAAAATCAAGAAAGCATGGTGTCTTAGAATTAAGTTAAAAAAAATGTTTTAAGAGAAGAACTAATCAAGTTTTTCAAACACTACTGGTAGGTTGAATAGGATGAGAACTGAAAATGGATCATTGGATTTGTCTGTGTGAAAGTCATTGGTAACTTTGCAAGATCATTTTTGGTGAGAAGGTGGGGAATTAGCCTATTTAGGGAGTTAGCTTAAATTCAAGAAAGAATGGAAAGAGGAGAAACAAAAATTTTGATTATATAACTCTTTCCAAGGAATTTCCAAGGGGAATAGAGAAATGAAACATTAGTTATTTTGAAAGAGATATGCTATCAACAGAGGCTTTTAAATTATATATATATATTTAAGATTTTATTTATTTATTCATGAGAGACAGAGAGAGAGAGAGAGAGAGAGAGAGGCAGAGACACAGGCAAAGGGAGAAGCAGGCTTCATGCAGGGAGCCCGACGCCAGACTCGATCTTGGGTCTCCAGGATCAGGCCCTGGGCTGAAGACGGTGCTAAACTACTGAGCCACCCGGGCTGCCCAACAGAAGCTTTTATTTTTTTATTTTAATTTTTAATTTTAATTTTTAATTTTTTTCCAACAGAAGCTTTTAAAAAGAAATCTTTACTTAAAAAAATTCAAACATACAGAAAGTTTGAAAGAATTAAATAATGAACAACTGTATGTTCTTCACCTAGATTCACCAATATTTTATCTTTCTCTGTCTGGTTTCTCTCTCTGAGTGGCTTATAGAAGCATTTGAAAGCTGGTTGCAGATATCAAGACATTTTACCTATAAATACTTCAGCTTTCACATCACAAGAAAATTAATAATAATTCCACATGATCTAATATCCAGTCATATTCGCATTCTCCCAATATTTTCTCTCAAATTCACGTTCTCCCAATATTTTCTCTCAAAAAATTTTTTAGATATTTTTAAAATCTGGAAGCCAATTGAAGTTCACATGCTGCATATTATTATATCTCCTTAGTATTGATTAATAGAAAAATCCTCATGCATTTTTAAAAATATTTTATTTATTTCTTCATTAGAGACACACAGAGAGAGGCAGAGACATCAGTAGAGGGAGAACCAGGCTCCCTGTGAGAGCCTCATGTGGACTTGATCCCAGGACCCTGGGATCACAACCTGAGCCAAAGGCAGAGGCTCAACCACTGAGCCACCCAGGTGCCCCTTCTCCAGCATTTTTAAAAAATGAATTTAATGTTTTGAAAGTGCAGGGAATATCCCATCATTTTTTTCCTAATTGTTCATGGTATAGATTAGCTTGTTTCTTTTTCACCTATGTATCCTGTTAACTGGAAATAAAGTCTAGAGGCTTGATGAAATTCAGGTTAAACATTTTTGGCAAGAATATCCTAAGTTGGGCAGCCCCGGTGGTGCAGTGGTTTAGTACTGCCTGCAGCCCAGGATGTGATCCTGGGGACCCTGGATCCAGTCCCACATCAGGCTCTCAGCATGATGCCTGCTTCTCCCTCTGCCTGTGTCTTTGCCTCTCTCTGTGTATGTGTGTCTCTAGGAATGTATAAATAAAATCTTTTAAAAAAAATTGTCTCTTCCTCCATCTTAAAAAAAAAAAAAAGAATATCCTAAGTTCCATTATGTGCTTCACATAATATTCCATCAGGAGGCACATAATGGTAGTTGTCCAGTGTAGTGATGCTACGTTTGATCTCATAGTTAAAATGGTGACTGCCAGGTTTCTCCATTATAAAGCACTCTCTCTTTTGTAATTAGTAAAAAAAAAAAAAAAAAAAAGCTACTGGCTAATGTTATAGTGCTATGCACATATTTCATTCATAGAGAGGACTTCTTAAAGACAAAAGTCAGTGTAGCAGATTTATTTGCTGATGAAAATGACCTTGAAAAGAATGAAAAATTGATGATACAGGACAAAAGAAGAGACTGTTGCTAGGGCACCTGGGTGGCTCAGTCTGCAAAGTGTGGGACTTTTGGTTTCAGCTTATGGGACTCCACTCTCAGGTTGGAGTCTGCTTGAGATTCTTTTTCTCTCCCTCCCTCTCTAATTTTCCCCTGTGCACACTCTCTCCCTCCCTTTCTATCTCTAAATAAATAAAACCTTTTTTTAAAAAAAGGGCATTGTTCTTGAATAGATGAGAGAGGATAGAATCCAGAGAATTAGACTTTAGAGAGAAGCATGCACGTTCTCCGCAGTAGTTGGAGAGAGGATAGAATCCAGAGAACTAGACTTTAGAGAGAAGCATGCACGTTCTCCGCAGTAGTTGGAGAGAGGATAGAATCCAGAGAACTAGACTTTAGAGAGAAGCATGCACGTTCTCCGCAGTAGTTGAAGTAGTTTATATGGGTATGGATGTAGGTAGCATGGTGTACATGATGGTGGGAGCTTTGGAAGTTCTTTTCTAATGGTTTCTTTTTGCCACTAATTATATAGCAATTATTTTAAATATAAACTCAACCAAATTTGGGGTTCTACCCTTCTCTATGGAGACATCTAAGCTCTTCAGGGTTTAAGTTTGCCATGATCTGAGGAGAAGGACGAATTTGGTCTATGATAATTTTTTGTCTCTGCTAGTTATTAGTCAATCTTGCATCTGCTTCAATAGCTATGGTCCTATTTTGATTTCTAGCTTGTACAGTTCATACCTCTGGTACCTTCTTATCCTTCAGGTCAACTAGCCTTCTTGCAGCCACTTCTGAGGTCAAGGAAGACTTGGAGAACTGTTACAAGTTCTTCTTTCTACGCTTTGTTAAATTTCTGCTGAATTATTGCTATATGTTTGGGTACTTTTTTTTTTTATGACACTTGCTGTGTTTCTGGACTTTACCCAGGAAGCAAAGCCACATCTCTGTTCTTAGAATCTCCCAAACCTATGTGAGATTTTTATTGTCATCTCATGACGGACAGAGCCTAGGGGAGCCAGAGTGCCAGCTCCCTCTCAGAGACTTACATCCGTAGGTAACTTCATTGCTCCCCTTTACATCTTCAGATTTTTCTTCTGCCTGACTTTCAAACATAAATCTCCTATTATTATGTCTTTTCCCAATTCTGTTGTTGCAATATGGGGTTTATGCTTTAAGAAATTCATACTCTTACTTTTCAAAAGAAAACCTCTTCTCTTTTTCGAAAGCCAAGTAAACAAACAACCATACCAGCAAAAAACCCCAAAACATTTGCAGGCTTTTCCAGATAAATGTTTCTGTCAGAGATTTAAGAGATTTTTGTTTTTTCCAAAGAGAATTACACTTTGGATACATAAGCTTTATTATCAAGGTTTCATTTGAATGGTAGAAGAATAAAGCAGTTCTCAAGGACAAAAAAATCATTGAGTAATCTTTAAAATGTTATTCTATACATATACTATTTTCTAAAGTTTTTATTTAAATTCTAATTAGTTAATATATAATGTAATATCAGTTTGAGGTGTGCAATATAGTGACTCAACACTTTCATACAATACCTGATGCTCATCACAACAACTCCTTAATTCCCATCACCTCATGCATCCATTCCCCTAAGCCCCTACCCTGTGGTAACCACCACTTTGTTCTCCATAGTTAAGAGTCTGTTTCTTGGTTTGCCAGTCTCCTCTTTTTTTCTCTTTAATCATTTGTTTTGTTTCTTAAATTCCATATATGAGTGAAATTATATGGTATTTGTCTTTCTTTGACTTATTTATTTTTTTAAAGATTTTATTTATTTATTCATAGAGAGAGAGAGAGAGAGGCAGAGACACAGGCAGAGGGAGAAGCAGGCTCCATGCAGAGAGCCTGACGTGGGACTCGATCTAGGGTCTCCAGGATCATGCCCTGGGCTGCAGGCGGCGCTAAACCGCTGCGCCATCAGGGCTGCCCTCTTTGACTTATTTTACTGGCATAATAGTCTTTAGTGCCATCCATGTAATCACAAATGGCAAGATTTCATTCTTATTTATGGCTGAGTAATATTGTATTGTGTATGTCTACTACATTTTCTTTATCCATTCATCAGTTGATGGATACTTGGGCTGTTTCCATAATTTGGCTATTGTAAATAATGCTGCTATAAACATCAGGATGCACGTATCCCCTTGAGTTAGTATTTTTTTTATTCTTTGGGCAAATATCCAGTAGTGCAATTGCTGGATTATAGGATAGTTCTATTTTTAACTTTTTGAGGAACCTCCATACTGTTTTCCAGAGTAGCTGCACCAATTTGCATTCCCTATACATATAGTATAAAGACATGTATTATCTTCTGCCGTTGGTGTATTAATCAGAATATTGAATATTTGCTTTAAAAGATGAGAAGAAATGTTCGGAGTGTCCTAGGGAATGAATTCAGAACCAGAAAAGATAGGCTCCATAAAGAATATAGATTGAGATTTAAGGTGGAAAAGAAGATACTCTGGCTTCATGCATGTTACTGATGTGCAATCACTATTGGTCTTTGGAGTCCAATATGAAGGGATTGATCTGAAATGTCATGAACTGGGATGTCTGGGTGGCTCAGGTGATTAAGCATTTGCCTTTGGCTCATGTCATGATCTCGGGGTCCTAGGATTGAGCCCTGAATCGGGCTTTCCATACAGTAGTGAGTCTGCTTCTCCCTTTTCCTCTCCCTCTGTGATCACTCTTGCTCTCAGTCTCTCTCAAATAAATAAATAAAATCTTGGGACACGTGGGTGGCTCAGTGGCTGAGTGTCTGCCTTACTCAGGGTGTCCCGGGATCGAGTCCCGCATTGGGCTTCCTGCATGGAGCCTGCTTCTCCCTCTGCCTATGTCTCTGCCTCTCTGTGTGTGTGTGTGTGTCTCTCATGAATAAATAAATAAAATCTTTAAAGCAAATAAATAAAATCTTAAAAAAAAAAAAGAAATGTCATGAACTTATCAAGAAATGGACTGGATTCCTTTGGAACCACATCCTATTTTGGCCCTCCTAAAGCAGAGAAAGCAGAATTATTATTACCCTTCTGATAATCTGAGGACAACTACCAAGTTTGCCATTTGATTCTGCTGATCGTTTTAATACATACCCAAGTGGTGTGACTCATCATATTAATTTCAAAATATGTACCATTCTATTTATACAGGATTTTTTGCAGGCAAAAAGAAATAATTTCTAGGCTTAAAGTCATTTTAGCAATTTATTAGAAATGAATGATGTCAGAGATTTGAGAGCTTGTTTTAGAGAATGTACTGAAAAGTGACAATTTGCTTTTAAATTTAGGATGAAATCTTGGTATCGCTTCTCTTCATACATAAATATTAGCTCTATCAGCATATTTATACATGCATATGATGTTACTGGTTATATTATACTTATGCAGTAGTATGTATTTGTCACAAGACATATTTATGTAGATGCCCTAAAGTTATGGAATCTTAGAGGACACTGGAAACATAAATCAATCCAGTGCTTCAAGATATGTTACTGAATAGTGGAGGAGGTAGTCTCTACTAGAGAGTTCACTTGAATATTCTGTCCTAGAGGCAGCTTTTGTTTCTTAGGTACCTGATTGATTTTAGGGCTGATTCTTTTACTGCAGAAGCGCTTAGAATACTACCTGGTTGAAAATAATCAAAGCAACTTTTCTTAGGGTGTGTAAAACTGCTTATATGAGGGTCCTTTATAATGTATCTATACTGAAAGACACATTTGAGAGTGTCTACTATTTGTTCTTATACATGCATCCATATAAGAATAAAGTCTCTAAAAATAATTTGCATATGCTGACTGTAAATGTAACCTTTTACTAGATGATATATACGTGTGGGTCACAGCCTATACCTGAAATGCCACCCCTTTTTCTCTATATCTATATAAATCCTTCCCATCCCTTGAGGCCCAGCTTCATCTTTTCCATGAAGCCTTCCCTGATTCCACTAGCCCATAGTGATTTCTCTTTCTCTGATCTCCAGTGGTGTGTACTGTTTGTCTCACATTTGTGGTTTTTCTCATTTAGGCTTTGTATCTAGTCCTGTTTGTATGACTATTTAACTCTTTCTGTTTTTATGTCTTATCTCTTCAGTTGGATTGCAGATTCTTTGAGATCATCAACTATATACAGTAAATCTGGGCTCAAGTCCAGTACTCCTTATTTTTTTTTTAATTTTTTTTATTATTTATTTATAATAGTCACAGAGAGAGAGAGAGAGGCAGAGACACAGGCAGAGGGTGAAGCAGGCTCCATGCACCGGGAGCCCGATGTGGGATTCGATCCCGGGTCTCCAGGATCGCGCCCTGGGCCAAAGGCAGGCGCCAAACCGCTGCGCCACCCAGGGATCCCCCAGTACTCCTTATTATCTCTTTGGCGGCCTTGGACAAGTTGTTGTTTTTGTTGTTTTTTGAGATTTTATTTTTTAGGGGCGCCTGGTAAAGTCTGATAAAATCTGATTTTATTTATTTATTCATGAGAGACACAGAGAGAGGCAGACACAGGCAGAGGGAGAAGCAGGCTCCCCATGGGGAGCCCCATGCAGGACTTGATCCCAGGACCCCAGGATCAGGAGCCAAAGGCAGACAACTCAACCACTAAGCCAACCAGGTGCCCCTAAATAAAATCTTTTTTTTTTTTCAAATTTATTTTTAAGTAATGTCTACACCCAATGTGGAGTACAAATCTATACCTCCAAGATCAAGAGTCACCTGCTCTACCTACTGAGCCAGCCAGGCACCCTGCCTTAGACAAGTTCTTTAGTTTTTAGTTTCTTTACTTATAAATCTGGGATGATTATACAAACTCCCAATTTCTTGTTTGCAAATCTAAAATCCCAAATATCTGAAAATCAAAAGCTTTTGTAATTCATTTTCTAAGGAAAACCTGCCCTGATGTGAACTTAGGAAGAATCTACCATGGACATGAGGTTACTTATAGTTCTTGTGTACCCACTAAATGCTGAATATTAATATGCTTCTCAGCCGAATTATTAGTATTTTTGACTATGGGATGCTGACCTAGATTCTGGTATGGGTGCTACCTGTAGCCTAAGTACTCTACTAATTTTTGGAGAAGTTCTGAATGCCAAAACATATTTCGCCCTCAAGTGGTTAAAAGAGGGACTGTTGGCCTTTATTACATACTCATAGGATTATTATGAGGATTAAATGAGATAATATATGGGAACCATTTAGCACAGTGCCTGGCATATAGTAAGCCCTTAATAAATGCCAGTTAATGTTATTGGTATTTATATTTTAAATTAACCACATCAACTTTTTTTTTTCACGTCAACTTTTTGTGAAAGCTAAGTTTCTTTCAATATTTTCTGTTTAGTTCTATGGGAATACTGCTATTTTTCTTATTTCCTAATGAGCAAATTATTTCCCCATGAAGCTAGGTTTTGAAACATTTTTAAAAAATGAAATTATATTCATGATTAAATTTTTATTATTGACTATTATTTCAGAAGCCATACTACTTTGAGAATGTATTCATTCTTTTTTAAAAGAGAATATATTTTTTAATGTGTAAGCTCTACTCCCAATGTGGGGCTTAAACTCATGACTCCAAAATCAAGAATCACATGCTCTACTGACTGAGCCAGCCCAGGCACCTTGAGAATGCATTCATCCTTATACATTTATTTGTCAGTGGATGCATTTGTTTTACAAAAAGGTATGGAGAAGTTAGTTCCTGGTGATGTGACAATAAACAAACAGATGTTATCTCTGCCTTCTTCCAGCTTATAGTCTAGTGGAAACTAATTAGTCTTATTTTTTGTTGATTGATTCTTTCATCTATCCCACTAATAATTGAGTACTTATCATATATACCAGAGGCACCCTTCTAGGCAGAGGGCATACAATAGTTTCAAGACAGATAAGGTCCCTGCCTCCACAAAATTAATTTTTTGGTGAGGAAAGAGGAAGTAAAAAATTAAACACAGTATTTTCAGGTGATGATAAATTCATTGAAGGAAATAAGGCTGATGTGTTAGAGAATGGCTTGGTATATATGAGGGGGAGCTATTTTTTTTTTAATTTTTAAAAAAGATTTTATTTATTTATTCACGAGACACAAAAAGAGACAGAGACACAGACAAGGAGAAGCAGACTTTTCCCAGGGAGCCTGATGTGGGACTTGATCCCCAGACTGGGATCATACCATGAACTGAAGGCAGATGCTTGTCTGCTGAGCCACCCAGGCATCCCGAGGGAGAAGAAGCTACTTTAGATGCGGTAGTCAGAGAAGGCTTGGTGAGGAAATGATATTTGAACCAAGACCATGTATTGGATATAGATTTGTCTGAATGTGACAGAGACTCAAACATAACATAGATTTAAAATATGATAGTTATTTTTTTTTCTTATCAAGGTTTTTTGGTAGTTCTGCTTCATGAAGTTGTCTTGGGCCTATGGTCTTCCTATTCTGTTGCTCTACCATCTCTTTTGTTGTTGTTATAGATTTTATTTTACATAATTTCTGTTCCCAACATGGGGCTTGAAATTCACAACCCTGAGATCAAGAGTTGTATGTATGCTCTGCCTGCCAACTGAACCAGCCAGGTGCCCCTCTACCATCTCTTGAGTGTCATCCATATGGTCCATGTTGGCTAACTCATAGGTCCACACTCTAGCCAATGGGAAAGGAAGAGGGAGAGGAAAAAGGAAATCTCTAAATATGTGTCCCCTTGAAATCACCCCCAAATTGAGCACATCACTTTTCTCACATCTCACATCGCATTGGTCAGAACATCGTCTCAGGGCCACAACTAGTTGCCTACTATAAAATGTAGGTTTTGGGGATCCCTGGGTGGCGCAGTGGTTTGGCGCTTGCCTTTGGCCCAGGGCGCGATCCTGGAGACCCGGGATCGAGTCCCACGTCAGGCTCCCGCTGCATGGAGCCTGTTTCTCCCTCTGCCTATGTCTCTGCCTCTCTCTCTGTCTCTCTGTGACTACCATAAATAAATAAAAATTAAAAAAAAATTAAAAAAAAAATAAAATGTAGGTTTTACTTGGGTAATCATGTACTTAGCCAAAAATTCTATTACTATGGCACAAGAGGAGAATGGATATTAGAGGACTAGCTGTCTTTGCCTCAGACCTGAAAATTAAATGGAGCCTGATGAAGAACACATCTTGGGCAAACACATTTTGAGCAGAAAGAAAGAATTTCAGAGACCTTGAGCAGAGGTCGATTTTCCATGAAGATAAATGACACTTAAGTATCAGAACATCTCATCTGCCTCCATCCCTTTAAATGCCTTGCACTTAATTTTATATCATTGTACCTACATCGAATAAACGTCAGGCCCTACAAAACCTTGCTCAGCCCCTGGCCATAAGGGAAGAAAAGTGGCTGGCATATTATGAATGGAAAACAAAAGGCCAGTATGTATGGAACAGAATGAATAAGAGGGAAAGTAGAACCAGATAGGATTGGGGAGGTTAGTAGGGACCGGCTCATATAGGATGTTTATGGAAAGAAGGTTAAATTTATTTCAATATAATGGGAAACCACTGGAGAATTTTAAAAAGGAAGAAGTGAAATTTGATTTATGTTTACCCTTAAGGAGACATATAAGAGAATATGCATTGAAAAAACTTAAAACAACCTCACTTACATCAACAGAAAATGAGTTAAATTGTGGTGTATTCATTAAGAGAATATTTTAGAATAATGGGAATGAATTTAAAAAATGGGAATGAATGAATTAGTTATTATATCAATACAGTTGAATTCCAAAAATATGATGTCAAGCAAAAAAAGCAAATTGTATTAACACAGTATGATTTCATTTATAAAAATTATAAGCCTTCAAATCAGTATATTATTAAGCATACATATTGTAGAAAAGACAACTAGTTGCCTACTCAGTACTTAGTCTCCCTTCCTTTCATAATAGCAGCATCGTACTTTTATTGTTGTGAGAATGTATCCATTTGAAAAACTACATTTTTGAGCTTCTCTTGCAGCTAAATGGATTGTGACATGGTTCTGAAATAAAGGGAAGTTGGGTAGGGCTCTTGGGAAAGATTCTTAAAAGAAGAAAAAAATTCAGCTGATGTGCTCTTTTGTCATTGGCTCTTTCTTCTTTTCCCTTGCTTAGAAATGAATCACAATGATTGAATCTGGAGCAACTATATTGTAGCCATTAGGGGAAAACCAAGAGAATTCCAAAGAATTTAGCCTTGACACCAAACCAAGTTCACTGTCTCAGGTGCTCACTCCAAGTCTTTCAGTTATGTGAGAAAAATAAATTCCCATTTCTATTTAAACCTCTGTTATTTGGGTTTTCTGTTACCTTCAGTTGCTCAACCCTCAAGAGGGTTATGCATGAATTTAAACATTTAATAAAAATAAAATCTCATCCATGGAAATGAAATCACTAAATTCACAAAATTCCAGGACAGTTATTATCTCTGCAGTGGGAGTAATGAACAGGCAACTGGGGATGAGTACATAGGTCTTTCAATTATATTTTATTTCTTGAAAAAGAGCTGAGTCAAATGTGACAAAATGTTAATGTTTTTAAAAGTTGGTTGAGGGGATCCCTGGGTGGTGCAGCGGTTTGGCGCCTGCCTTTGGCCCAGGGCGCGATCCTGGAGACCCGGGATCGAATCCCACGTCGGGCTCCCGGTGCATGGAGCCTGCTTCACCCTCTGCCTGTGTCTCTGCCTCTCTCTCTCTCTCTCTCTCTCTCTCACTGTCATAAATAAATTAAAAAAAATTAAAAAAAAAAAAAAGTTGGTTGATTGTGGGACATCTGGGTGGTGCACCCAGTTAAGCGTCTGACTCTTGGTTTCTCCTTAGGTCGTGATCCCAGGGCTGTGAGATCCAGCCCCACAATGGGCTCTGTGCTCAGTGCAGAGTCCACTTGAGATTCTCTCTCCCTCTCCTTTTGCTCCTCCTGTTTGTGCTCTCTTTCCTTCTCTCTCAAATAATAAATCTTTTTTTTTTAAAGTTGGGTGATATATGGGTATTCATTACTTTTTTGCTTTTTTATATGTATGGATGATTTCATTAAAAAGAAATCTGTGTGGAGAAATGATAAAAACATGGAAGTTGAGGTTCCTTGTAGTAATATAGCTGAGAAATGATGTTGGCTTGGGTGAGATTAGAGGAAAGAATATATTTGGAATATAGTTGGGGTAAAGCCTGCAGAATTTCATGTTGAACTGGAAGGGAATTGTGAGAGAAGGAAGAAAATCCAGGATGACTTCCATTTTTTTGGTTTGGGTAACTGAGTAGGTGATGGTACCACTTCCTGGTATGAGGATGACTGGAACAGAAGCAAGTTTAGGAAGGGCAACCATAAAGAGTTTGATTTGGGACAGTTAAGACTGATACATCTAAGTAGAAATGTTAGAGAGGCAAGCCAGTATAGGACACTGTGAATCTAGGGTTTGTTCAAGGAGTTCCAGGAAATGAAAATCTGGTTTTTATCTGTGCATCCATGTGAAGTCTTGTTTATTATCTCCCCTTTAATTCTTTTGATAGGAATTTGGAACTTGCATAAAGAAATGGCTCTGGTAGGGAGAGTCAGTTGTGGTAGAGCTGGGAATTCTCTTTAAGGCCTGCCATACTCTTTTTCAAGTGGCTTCTTAGAAGTGCATATGATTCAATAATGCAGACTTTAATAATCAGTGATTGTTAATATGAATTTCACTTTTTTTTTTTTTCATTTAGGCAAGGATCTGGACTTTAAACTTTCGAAGTATGAAGGAAGGGCCATCAGCCTAATGTTCAATCTGTTGTGCCTAACTAACATTATGCTTAGTTGGTATCTTTTCTGAGGAGGTGATGAGTCTAATATTTTATAATTATTAGAGTCAAAATTGTGTACAAATCTTCAAAGATATTAATGTAAAACTTACACTAAATGAATCTCAAATCTTTTAGGAGAGCTCTCTCTGCAAAACATAAAAACAAATGTAACCATTTATTGACAGCCTGGTATATATATGCCAGATACCTTATATACATTAACTAATATTAATTCTTATAAACTTTTATGAAGTAGGTACTTCTATTATTCTATGTCACTGAACTGTTTGGGGACTCAGTTTTCTTATTTTAAAATCAAGGATTATAATTGCATATATGCCAAAGATTTTTTTCTACAAGTAAATTTTGATCAGATGAGTACCTGTGGAATATTTTAATGCCATGAGTAGGAGCTAACCAAGAAATGAATTGTATATTGTCTGAGAATAGTGATGGATGTAAAAAAATTTAGGTTTGAGTGAAGGGCTCTAGTACTTATCTAGAAAGGGCACTTTTATTGAAATGTAGACATATATAGTGGCACATTCTTAAATAAATGGCTTTAATGTGTAAAAATCTAGTGTAGAGAAACCAAACTGTGATTAAAATTTAAAAGATTTGATAAATAGCTTTTAAATTAATTGTGTGTGTATGTGTGTGTGTGTGCACATGTGCATGTGTGCGTGTGTATTATTTCTGGGTAGAAGTTTTCTGGCTTATGGTAGAATCTTTTTTCCAAATAGTCATCGATTTTCATGGTCTTCTGAATATTTTCCAATTTTAAATTAATTCAGCTTTTAGCTGTAGAAAAACAAATTACACAGAAATGCCAACATAAAAAACTGCAGCTAAATATAAAAATTTAAGCACGCAGGATCAAAAATAATAAGATCACTGCTATGAAATTAGAAAAGACTCATCAAAGTAAAAGTAGCTGTGACTAAAGACTATGAAAATATAAAGGGATTAACATATGTGATATAGGCTAATTAAACCTCAGCTTTTCACTGTGATGATTTTATAGCATCTTCTCCTTGTTGCCAGTTTGGAAGCTGCCAGCAAATATTTTCTTAATTGCAAAAGGAGACAATATGTGTGCTACTGTCTCATTCATAACATTTAATGCAAACGTTATTAGGATACTGCATGGAGACTCAGAAAGACTATATTATTTGGAAAGCCTGCAAGATGTAGGGAAAGGGGAGAGAGGATGTGTTTTAAAACAAAAACCAGCACAAATCCTCAGAAGAAATATTTAACTAGAATTTGTACAGAAAAAGTCTACTTGTCTTGATAGACTAGCCTGCCCCTGTAATAAAACCTCCCAAAGTCAACAGTTCATAAAGTCTTTTGTTCTAGTAAAAGGGTCTTTAATTTTTAACACAAACTCATACTTTGGTATGCATGGGCTTAAGTAAAATTAGAAGACATGTATATAATAGGATTTAATGGATTATCATCTGCATTTTCCAAAGATGTCAGCTTCTCTCAGCTCTGATGGAGTAGCACTTAATGTAAATTTAATTTGAAGTGATGTATGGAAGGCTTGAGGTGGTACTCCGTGATTCCCTAACTGCCTGGAGAGCCTCTGTGGGTAGCATCTGGATTTGGCGGCTCCACATGCCCGGCAGCATCTACTAACTAGGATTAATGAGGTAGCCTGTTCACCAGTGATCCAAAGGAGGTATGCTACATTTACTCCCAACAATATGAATAGGAGGGCTAGTTTCCTTTGGGGGCACATCGTATGATGAAACTTAATGATGGACTTGATATTAGGTGTAATAAATATACTGTATTGGAAGCACTTTTGCTTTGTCAAATTTAAATGTTATTTAATCATAAAATTGTGTTTGGTGGATAGGGTTGACTTGACGATTTTAACGTACGTGTATGTGAGTGACTGTGTATGATGACACTTTTATGGCTAATACATGTTTTATTTATTTTTTAAAGAGATTAAATAGTAAATTGTCCCTCCATTATATTAAAAAATGTTCAGGATTGTTTAAAATAAAGCTCTATTTTTAGAAGTTATTAAATTGTTAAAATAGTTTTGCTGCTGTGTGTGTGCGTGTGTGTGCGTGAGAGATTGTGTGTCTGTGGATCTTGTGTGTGTGTATTTGATGTGAGTAAATCAGAGACTGCTGAGTTAGGCAAAACTTCTTAATCCATTCTCAACTCATTTAGGCATCAAAATTTTATTTTGTCTTTGTGTCTAACTGAGCATTGAATAAAATCACAGCTAATTTCAAATTCCCTTTGTCATCATGGTTCTCAGCCAAAAGTCTATAATAAATGGTCAGAAGATGAGCTGAGACTGAATGAATAGTGAGTGGTATTCATCAGCCAAACATAGAGTCCAGATCCAATTATATGTATTCATTAAGTGATAATGATATCATGGTCTTTAACTAGGAAGAAAAGAGTGTAATTGAATAATAACAGTTGTACAATCCCAACGGAACACACTTTCCATCCTAGCCCAGCGACCCTCGGGGATGATGCAGGATTGATGGAATTCTATTACTCTTTGATAGATTTATTATGAAGGGCTGAGTGGACTTGCAGCACCACTTTGTCACTCACACTAATCAGTATCGTAAGGGCCCCGAGCGGGCAGGCTTTTGTATCCCTTTGACAAAGACAAGGTTAGGGGAGGATGACAGACACCCAGACCTTTACAAACCCATACTGCAAGATAAAATGGGCCAGCTGAGCTCTGAGCTGGGACAGAATTTTAATTTGTTTATCAATGGCTCTCACATGTGCAAGACCATAAGGATATTTGTCAGAGGAGTAACACTGAGGCTAAACTCTTTTGTTTGGCAAGTGGAGCTTGGAAAAATATTTATTGAACTGTAAAAAACAGGCTAAATGGGGGGAAAAGGTAAATGTCTAAAGAGATGGGAAATAACTCACATTGCTATACATATGATTTGAGCCTAATGGTCTATTTTGATTTTTTACTTAAAACAAATAATTTTATTTATTACTTTAAAAAAAGAGTGCTTTTAAGAGCAACAGAACAGTAATGAAAATTTTTTCCACTTCAATTTCTTTGATTTCTAAAAAGGATCTAAAAATTATGAAAGGACCAGTAGAGCATTTTTTAATGCGGAGATGAATGTTAATTTTTGTTGTTGTTGTTTGTAAACAACATTGTATAACTTAGCCGCTGAAAACAGCCGAATTTGCCAAACATGCTTTTTATATGTAAAAAGTAGTTTTTGTGCCTGCCAGCAGGGTTCTATCAGTAACAGCTTTTCAAATTTAAATGGAGCTTGCTCTCCAGTGTCTGCGGTCAGAGCCCACTGGATTTAGGAAACTAGATTATTTGTTGTGCTTCTGATCAGAGCAGGAACTGAGAAGGCAAGACTGGCATCCACCAGGCCTGCTTAGCATGGTGGCTGCCAGGGTTTATTTTTTGGTTATTGTTGTTGAATGATCCTTATTTGTAATCTCCTTTTCTGCTTGAGATCCCCTTTTATTTTTCAGAATTGTGGTTTGCATCCTAAGAGAAGCCTGTGAATTCAGAGGCTGGGCCACGGAGGGCCTAATGTTTCTCTCCATAAAAAAATAGCCTGGCCTGGGCCTCTCTCTTGTGTGAATCTGCAATGCCAGTTCCTCTCTATCAGTTTGGTTTTGTTTCTTGTATCTCTGGGAAGGCAGGCAGACAGCACAGTCACCTGTGAATGCAGCCACAATTGGCTTAGCTGCCTCACTGATAAATGTGCCCTGGGTAAGCTACAAAGGGATTATCAGCGTTCCCAGCAGCTAAAGGTGATTTTCAAGAACAGGAAGGATTGCTTCAAACTGTTCTCTTTGAATTTCATTTTAATATTTTGCGTGACAGCACAAAGCTGATGGATATGAACGAATTTAACTCCAATGACCAATGTGGTGCAATCTCTGAAAACATGGAGCCCGATTCTCTATCTTCTTTTGGATTCCATTTTCTCACGGTTGGACATTCTCCGAAAGGTCAGCCAGGAAAAGTCTTTTTGGATGCCACATACTGGGCAGTGGCTCTCAGGCCAGACCACTGGTGTTCATTCATTCCTTCTAGCAATGGGCACAAAGTAAAGGTTAATTCACACCATTTGGCAAGCGCTTGCTTGCCCAGTGAAGTTATACAAACCAATCCATGCTGATTGACTGCAAAGCTACATCTATTTTATTTGGTCTTTCTCAAATAATCCATCTGAACAAAATCAGATCTTGATTAAAGAAAATTAGAGTTTATGGGAAATTATACTGAGAATAACTGAGAGTTGGAATTAAAATTATTAACATACTTTAGGGCATTAATACACATTATGAAGACATTTCATTTTCATTGGGAAGAACTGGAAAGTTCATATGCTAGAAAATATTGTGAAACCCACCTATCTTTAATAGCTTCTTTTAAACAGAGATTCTGAATCCTTCTGTGTTAAAATGTAAGCTGACTTAAAAACTATGATTTCAGTCTCATCTAGGTTCAATGTTACTGAAAGGGGGTGGGATTCATAATAATAGCTACTGTTTATTTATTGCTCTGTGCTAAGTACTTTCTTCACTAGCATTATCTTACTCAATCTTCACAAGAACCTATGAGACAGGAACAATTATTAGCCTTATTTTAGAGAAAAGGGAAATGAAATTCAGGGAAGTGAGGTAACATGGTTAGTCACATAACCAGTTAAGGGCAGAGTTAATATTAGGACTCAGGTCAGTTTCCAAAGCGATTTGTACTTACCCCTGCATTATACCACCTCCACGCAGTATCTGGCTCTGTTCTATCATGTGTTAGCTCTATGTATAATCTTCTCAGTAAGTCATTTAACCTCTTCAAATTCAGTTTGCTCATCTTTATAATGGAAATAACAGTACCCACCAGACAGGCTTATATGTGAAAGTATGTATAACAATGAAACCCTATATACAACTGGTTATTATTATTATGTTAAAAAAAGATGGTTTCAGCTGAAGCCAACAACAGTTGCCACATAAATCTTTAAAAGCATCATTTTCTTAATGACTTTACATTTTTAACACTCTAAATGACTGCCTGTTCCTAATAGAACAAGTCCAGATCTCTCAGCCTAGAAGGAAGTGTGGCCACTCTTTATCTATTCAACTTATGGCCTAATAGGGACATAACTTTCATAGAACCCAGACGGTTTTTTCACTGTTACCTTTTGTGGTAGGTTGGATAATGGCTGTCCAAAGATGTCTTTATCCTAATCTCCAGAGCTCAGGGAACCTGTGAATATTACTTTACATAATGTAAATACACTTTACATAAGAAAAGGGACTTTGCAGATATGATTAAGTTAAGGTTCTTGCTCTCTCTCTTTTTTTAAAAGATTGTATTTATTTATCTGACAGAAAGAGAAAGAGAGAAAGAGCACAGCACAGAGGGGAGCAGCAGAGAGAGAGGGAGAAGCAGGCTCCTACACATGGCTCAATCCCAGGACCCTGGGATCATGACCTGAGCTGAAGGCAGATGCTTAACGAACTGAGCCACCCAGGCACCTCTCAATTAAGGTTCTTGAGATGAATGGATAATCCTGGATTTTCTGCACTGGCCTACTGATATAATCATAAGGGTTGTTATAGGAAGGAGGCAGGTGGATCACTGCCAGTGGCAGGAGATGTGACAGCAGAATCAAGAAGGTGGAGTGATGCAAGGAAGGGGCCAAGAGACAAGGAATTCAGGTGGCCTCAGGAGCTGAAAAAGGCAAGAAAATACGTTCTTCCCTGAAGCTTGTAGAAGCAACACAGCTTTGCTGGCACCTTGATTTTATGGACTTTTGACCTTGACAACTATAAGAATAAACGTGTTACTGTTTTACACTGCTAGGTTTGTGGTAACTTATTATAGAAACAATAGGAAATTAACTCACTTTTTACACCACGATTATTCCTTCTGCTGCCCAGGCTTTTACCCTCACCTGAAATATCCTTTTCTTTCTCCCTCTACTTTTCTAAAACTTATTTCATGCTTAAGTCCCATCTAAAACCTAAGGCAGATAAATTGTTTACCACAAAATCAACTGACCACCTGACCACAGTTTGAATGTATTGTGCATTAATTCATTGATTCCTCAAATATTTAGTCAACACCTACCAGGTGCTAAAGACATACGCCTCCAAGAAGCTCTTGGTCTAGAAAAGGAGGCAAAAGTAACTCACTGATCCAGAAATGAGAAAGGTGGCTAGGGGAGACTATGTATGTGGAGGGGGACCTGACCTCTATCGAGTGGGCACAGAAGGCTTCATGGACAAGATGGCAATTGGGAGGAGTTTAGAAGCTTTAGATCTCGAATTGTTCAGGTTTCCAAGATTAGCATTTCCAAAAGGATTGGAGAAGAATAGTAGAATGGTTAAGAGTATGGTCAAAGGTTAGCACATCTGATTTCAGAACTGAACTCTGACACTTATCTGGTCAGTTTCTCCATTCATAAAATAGAAATGGTGGTAATATTACTACCTACTCCAGCAGATGTAACCCATTTATAATAATGCCAGTTACATATTAAGCATTAAGTGTTTATTAATTGTTTATTATTATTTAAATTCCTCAAGGGTGGGTACTGCTGTCATATTGGTCTCCTTTTGCATTTATACAGTGTTAGAAATGTAAACATGGTCTTTGAGAGCAGGTCTATCTATCTAACATTGTCTATCATCTATCTATAATTTTAAATGCAGTTTTATATACTTGCATGGCAACACGATGCTTGGCACATAGCAGATACTTTATGAATCCAAACTGACTTGAAATGAAACACCAGAAAAATCTCATTTGTAGTTTCACAGTTAAATAGTAATGCTTATTTTCTTGCTCCCTTCATGTAATCACCTTCTAGGTGTTTGGATTGGAACAGTCATCATTTTTATAACGAACTTCACGCTTAAGGTATTGCATAGTGGAAGAGATGGGATTACCTTAAAGCTAAAGGCAGATTTATTGTGAAGCTAATAAAGTGCAAGTCCTGCATGGGCCCCTTCACCGGCCTTGTACCTAATTTTGTATTTGTAGTATTGTATACTTTTTTTTCCTCAAACATAGTCCCTAGTCCCTATATTATATATGCTTCATGCCCCACAATATGTAAATTTTTCCCTGTGTAGGAGCTAAACATGTGAACTCTGAAGCTAGACTGCCTGAATTCAGAACTGGCTCTGCCATTGACTAGCTGTATGGTCTTTCTGGCTTTCTTATTTGGAAAATGGAGTTGACAATAATGTAATGTTTCCTACTTCATAAGATCATTGAAAGGATCAAGTAAACTAATTTTAGTAAGCATCTAGTAAAAGTTAGCAATATTTTCAGTTATGGAGAACTTTAGGAAGTTTCCAAGGCTGTTAAGGTAAGAATAGCAGTTTTGAGAGTAGATTACAGTAGAAGCTTCATAAGGGCAGGAACCTTCTTGTCTTGTTCACCTCTCTATTCCCAGAACCTTAAAAAGTCAATGCATATTGAATTATTAATCACTATGCCAGGTTGCTTCACTTATTACACAGTACTTCATGGTTTTTATTTTTTTTCTGTCATATCTCTCCAAGTAGATTGTGATAATCATAGCTTACAATTATATAATACTATGTAGAATTATTCATTCTTCCAGTAAATACTTATGGCATGTGGTAGGTACACAATAAAATATTTATTGAATTGAATCATGACTAACCTGTTCAAATGCAAAGAATTCAGATCTAGTCTTTTCTAACTTTTTTTTTTTTTTTTTGTAAAATCTACACGGCAAGTTTAAGGCGCATTTTCGCATGGTGAAATATACGCTAACTATATAAATAGATGAATCAATACATTGAATACAGAGAGACAGCATTGTTGTCCTCTCTGTCATTGGGTTATTGATCATCTACTTTGCATAAGCACCTGCTCTCTAGGGTATAGCGCAGGTGGGCTCAGAAGGGAAAGACAGGACACATAGTAGTACAGTAGAAAGGCATTGATTTAGTAATCAGGGAACCTTGACTGTACTCAGTTTGTCCTCTGTATCCAGTTCCATGACCTTGGGCAAATCACTTAACCTCTCTGAGACTCACTTTGCTCATCTATAAAAAGGCCTTAGTTATATTAGCATGAGCTACTTTATAAGATTGTTGTATTTAATCATGTATTTTGTGTAAAAGTACTTTGTATTTTGTGTCTAAGACTACTGTATAAAATAAGGAATATTTGAAAAAGGAATGAAAAGAGCCAAAGACCATATACAAAACGGGTGGAAGAGAAAGTTATTCAAAAGGAAAATTCTAGATATAGAAAATAGGCAAAGCAAATCGTGTGTGTGTATAAATAAAGTATATGTGGCAAAAAGAAAAACAATCATAAAATAAAATAAATATTTAAAAAAAAGAACTACCCTGGGGTGCCTGGCTGGCTCAGGCTGTAAAACATGCGACTCTTTTTTTTTTTTTTTTTTTCAGTTTTATACCTTTATTTGACAATCAGCGATTCGTTCTCATCCACATTAACAGTCCGTAGATTTTTGAAAGTGATGACAAGTACGTAGGTAACCAGCGTGTAGAGCTTGTTTGGTGACTCTTCATCCTTGTTACGTTTTCTGGACAACTGCGCACGGATACGGTATGGAACATCCCTTATTCCTTTGGCCCAGACAGCCTTGTTGAGCCTAGTGTCAATGCGCACATCTGGAGTTCCCATCTCCTTCATGGCAAATTTCCGGTCTCTTTGAGTGCCCGAGGGGCATGCTTCTTGAAACCCACTCCATGGATACGCTTGTGAATATTGATGGTGTATTCTCTGGTCACTACCTCCTTGGTGGCAGAACGGCCCTTCTTCTTCTTGCTACCCTTCTTTGCGGGAGCCATTCTGTCGGGCCCTAGTTGGAAAGCAAACATGCGACTCTTGATCTCTCAGGGTTGTGAGTTCAAGCCCCGTATTGGGCATAGAGATTACTTTTCAAAAAACTACCACAGGTGTTTACTAAATGAATTACTAATTCTTTTTTTAAAATTTTATTTATTCATGAGAGACACACACAGAGAGACAGAGAGACAAAGAGAGAGAGGCAGAGACAGAGGCAGAGGGAGAAGCAGGCTCTTCTCAGGAAGCCCAATGTGAGACTCCATCCCTGTACCGGGGAATCATGCTCTGAGCCAAAGGCAGGCACTCAACCACTGAGCCACCTAGGTATCCCTAAATGAATTAATAATTCTATGTAGAATTCTAAGGAGATAAGGCAGAAAACCTAAGGAGATAAGGCAGAAAAATAAAAGCATAATGAGGAGTTTAAAATAATGTGTCATAAGTAAAAAGTTTGGCATGATGGTTAAAGATACAAAATATATTTCTTCAAAATATATTCTAAATTTGACCATTTTTCACCACCCTCCACTATCTTTTACTTGTACTATTGTAAAGTATTTCTAACAGATCTTTTTTGTTTCTACTCTTGCCCACCCCCTACAGTTTTATTTTTCACACAATGAATAGCATGATCTTTCAAAAATGCATATTTACATCACTCCCTTACTTCAAATCATCTGTTGGCTTCTCATTTTATATATAATAAAACTCAAGCATTTTATGATGGTTTATGAAGGCCTGTGTACATCTGGCCCCTGCCTACTTCTTTCCAACCTAGTCTTTTACCACACTCCCCCTTGGTCACTATGTTCCAACCACATTGGCCTTGCTGTTCTCAATGGATGAAACTTTTTCCTGCCTTGGGGCCTTTACACTTTCTCTTTTTTTCTGCCTATTCTGCTCTTTCCCTAAATATTTGCATGGCTTTCTTCTTGTCATTCAAGGCACAGCTCAAGTGTCCCCTCTATATTTAGCAATTCCCTGGCCATCTAAGATTGCCTCCTCAAACCCTTATTTTACCTCTCTCTGAAAATTGTAGAATTCATTTGTTAATTTACATGTCTATTATAATTGTTTCCTGTTTCCCCTTGAAAAATAAAACCATCAGAAGGGTGATAACCTTATTTTGTCTTTATTCCAGATTCTGTTTTTCTAGTCTTCATTATAAAGTTCTCTTTTCTCTTTCTTTTAGGATTTTTACTTACCACTTTCTTCATTCCCATTTTCATATACCTTATCATACCCAACTTCTCCCATTTAGGAAGGTTAAATCAGTTTTGGAATTCATAGGGCCCTGCTGTCCTAGTCATTTTAAAAGAACAGTGTGTTTTCATACAGAGGACTCACATTCCAAAGTTCCCTGGCTCATTCACAAAACCATTGAAATAACAAATATTTTTGCCAAAATTATACATGCCATAATAATTGGCTCATTCACTTCTTAGAATTCTGTGAAACATTGCCCCATAACAGACAGTGTTGCTTTGCCATGTGGGGTGTGTGTGTGTGCATGTATGTGTTTGTGTGTATACTCATTTAAGAATGTGTGTACGAATTGACACTATTCTTGGAAAGAGGCATATGCACTTACAGCACACTCACCTTTCATCATGCCCCACATTGTCGTATTTATTTTATCCTAAATAACTGGAATGAAAATGTTTATTTTTATCTTAAACGAAAGAGGCTGCATCTCCTTGGCATAGCCCTTACTAAGTCCTGCCCATTTGCCTGCTTGCCACTGATTGGCAAGGCTACATCTTGGGTTCTGGGTTTAGCTATTCTCTCTCTGTTGCAATCCATTTTTCTCCTCTGTTGCCTAATATAACATAATGTGCAGAAAATCCCTGGCACTATTTCCTGGGTATATATTTTGATTTTTTCAGACTTTTCAGGTCTATTGAGCATTCTCATCCCTTCTCTATGCTCCTGTAACTTCATGTATATGCCATACTTAACACATTGCTTTTCCTCAGTTTTGCAGGTCTCATATCCTAGCCTTTACCTACCACTGCCTAGCTTAGAATGGGCTGTCAGTTATGTTTGTCAAACAAATGCGTTGTGACTATTTTTTTAATTTTCCTTTTGAGATTTTGATCATTTGGTTTGAGCATCCACATTTCTACAGGTATAATCAACTGTAAAGGGGATATGTGTTAGTCTGACTTTCAGAGAGAAGACTCTCCCCACAAGACAGATGTCTCTGACTATGCAGTGCAGCTTGCCCATGTAAACCTCTTGCATTGTTTGGAGATTCTATCCCACGCCAAGAATCTAACCACCCACAAGCAGGCACATTGCTGTCCAAACAGATGGACAAGGGAGATAGGCAGGCCAAAGCCCATGGATGAATATGAAATAAATCAGTGCAGAGAAGCCAAGAGTGTTGGAAATGAATGCTAGTCCTTGCCATGCAGTTTCCAACATAGGGATGGACCGGTGTGGTTGAGGTTTTGACATGAGCTGCAAACAAAGGAAAAGGTAAAAGTGTGACAGAGAGAATAATGAGGTGAATATTTTAGTAGGTGTATGAAAGGGCCCAAGAACATGAGTTGTCTGAAATGTTCAAGTCGCCTTAGCAGGGGTAGTTCATATTATCTTCAGCTAGGTCAGTTCTGAGAATCCAAATTTGTCCAATCACCCACCAACAGTCACTTAGTCATTCAGTCAACAGATATTTATTGAGCATCTAACATGTTCCAGACTCTGGTAGGTAGTAGGTAGGTAGGTAAACATCCAGGAACAAAATTCACATAGTGTCTTTCCAGTAAGAATGTATATTCCATAATTAATTACAGAATTAGTTATTAATTACAGTTTTAAGTGCTATGAAGGAGAAGTACAAGGAACTAAGATGGTATATAATGGAGGCTCTTAGTGTGGAGGATCTGGAAAGATGTCTCTGAGGAAGTGATACTTAGGTTGAAATCTGAAGAATGTATGGAAGTTGAAGAGGGAGAGGGGTGTGGTGGGGCAGAGAACAGAACATTCTTGAGATAATAATATCCATCTTATAATGTGTCTTTGAAGTGGTAATTAGCTGTTCAAACTCTTTAGAAGGAGAATTCATTCCCTCCAGAGGCAACACTTGGATTGCTGTCAGTAAGGTCTTTATTTTGAACCAAAATCTGTCTTCTGAAGTACCTGACATTTGGTCTTATATTTATTTCTTGGGACCTTGTAGAACAAGCCAACTGCTTCTTGGAATAGCGTGTTTTTTGTTTGTTTGTTTGTTTGTTTTTTTAGATTTTATTTATTTATTCATGAGAGACACACAGGGAGAGGCGGTGACATAGGCAGAAATAGAAGTAGGCTCACTGCAGGGGCCCTGATGTGGGACTGGATCCCAGGACCCCAGGTATCATGACCTGAGCCAAAGGCAGATGCTCAACCACTGAGCCACCCAGACAACTCCAAGCAGTGGTGTTCTTTAAGCCTTCTCTCCTACAGAAAAGTCATGTAACTTCTATAAGCTTCAGATATTTTTTTCATCTATCATTTGAGCTGGTTAACAGTATCTACCTCACAGAATTGGTGTGAAGATTACACAAAAGAATCTGTATGAAGTGCTTGGTTTGATGCCTGGAACATACTGTTAGCCAAGTGCTCAATAAATGTCAACTATCATCATGATTGTTATTATACAAAAGTCTTGTGTACCTGTCTTTATCATTGGGTTGTAATCTTTTTAAGGGTTTGAACTATGGAGAGAGCATGGGTTTTAGAATCAGGCAAATTTCAAAGTCTGCCTCTAATATGTACTACCCATAGGTATGTAACCAATTATTGTAAAAATGTATTTTTTTGAAGATTGTAAAAATGATATCTGTCATTATTGCTCAAAATTATTGCAAGGAATAAAAGAGATAATCTGAGTAAAGATACCAGCACAATACTTTGCATTTAGTAATTAGTGTGCAATTAATGTGTACTTCCTTTTCTTTTTATGGTCCCACAGTGATTTCCTTAGAACATAGTTGCTTACTTGTGCATTTATAATTCAACACCCACTGACTTCCAAAAAGCATTGGGCCTATTATGTAGTAGCTAATAAATATTTGTGAATGAATGAAATGGGCAAATGAATGAAATTTGCCTTCTTAACAGCCTTTCTCATATGGGAACAAATGAAGATTTTCCCAGCAAAAAGCAGAAGCTCAGTGTCTTATAGATGAAGACTGGGAAGATTGCAGAAGACCCATCCAGGTACTGAGGCTGGTCTTCTGGGGCCAGGAACCCTGCTCATGCCTCAAGCTACCTGTAATAAAAAGTCCTATGTCTGCCACCTGTCTCAGAGATCTGTCCTGAGGATTAATGAGATAACTTCTGAAGAGCCTTGCGAAGCCTTTGGAAGGAAATTACAGGTTAAAATCTCATTCCACAGAATTTGGCTACTGAGAATATTACTGAATAATAAATCTGTGTTCGGGTTGTAGTAGATAGCTTTAAAAATTATTATTTTGAGGGACACCTGCGTGGGTCAGAGGTTTAGCACCTGCCTTTGGCCTAGGGTCTGATCCTGGAGTCCCGGGATCAAGTCCTGCGTCAGACTCCCTGCATGGATCCTGCTTCTTTCTCTGCCTGTGTCTCTGCTTCTCTCTCTCTCTGTATCTCATAAATAAAATTAAAAAAAAAATTATTATCTTGTTATGGGCACCTGGCTGGCTCAGTCGGTAGAACATGTGACTCTTGATCTCAGGGTTGTGGGTTTGAGCCCCACATTGCATGTAGAGATCACTAAAAAGAATAAAATCTTAAAATAGTTATTTTTGGATATTCTTTACAGCCACTTTTAGACACTGAATTAGCCTGCGGGACACATTCTTTCTCAGGTCCTCACACTTTTAACAGTCACTCTAGAACAGTCTCAAAGACCCTTAAGGATTGTCTGTTATCACCTTGGTCTTTGTTAAAAATACAATTTCCTGGGCTACAACTTCAGAACTACAGATTTGCAAGACTCCAGGAAGCACCATTTATATGCAATACAATGTGAATGGTGCCCCCTGGTGTTGTTCAATGTGGTAGCAATGCTTACCTGAGACTAATTGAATGGGGATTTTTACATTTTTAACAAGCAGTTCAGGCACATTAGCATTGAGAACCACTGTCAACATTCAAAAGAGTGTGATTGTTGTTTCCTTTATAGGTTGGAGGGATGGGAGGTTCCTACAGGAGAAGGGAACAGCTGAGTGATAATGAGCTCTTCACACTTTCACCCTATATCTGAGTAGTAATAAACAAATTAGGAAAATAATAACTAACATTTATTAAGTAAATTTACTGATGTCAGGCAAGGGAAAGGCACTTTATAGGCATCTCATTTCATCCTTACAATAACATCTTGAGGTTCTTATTATCTCCACATTATAAATGAGTTCAGAGAAAAATGAAGTTCAGAGAAAATAGTTCTGGTATATAATAAGTTTTCAAGAATGTTAACTATTTTTTAAAGATTTTATTTTTAAGTAATCTATACACCCAACACAGAGCTCAAATTTACAACCTTGAGGTCAAGAGTCGCATGCTCTAATGACTGAGCCCACTGAGCACCCTACGAAATGTTAACTATTATTATAAATGTATCTGTGAAAATACTTCTTAAAATGTAAACCCACTGCTTTAACATCCAGATAAGAGCAGCAGCATTGATGATAAATGCTGATGGGAAATGGGCAGTAGGATAGACTTAGGTGGGCAGGGTCTGAGGGTGACAGTTACCTATGGAAAGGAGAGTAATGAGGTGAGTAGGAGTTGAATAAAAACTTGTTTTATCCAGTCGACCTTTTCTTTTTTCGCAAGAGTAGAAGAGGAAACTTCATTCTTATTATCTCATGCAAAACTGCAGGTTTTATAGTGTTTGTCTATATGGGATAAGTAGTAAATTTTGGGTTAGCCTATTATTGTACTTCTTTCAGAAAATCTATTCTAGTAAACTCACAAGTGAACTCTCGGAACATAATCTATTCATAAATGTGAACTATGACAGGGCATATCCTACATGAGCCCTTTGCATTGTGCACATTTAAGCAGAGGCTAGGGCGGCCTGGGTGGCTCAGCGGTTTAGCGCAGACTTCAGCCCAGGGACTGATCCTGGAGACCCGGGATCCAGTCCCACGTCAGGCTCCCTGCATGGAGCCTGCTTCTCCCTCTGCCTGTGTCTCTGCCTCTGTCTCTCTTTCTGTGTGTCTCATAAACAAACAAACAAACAAACAAATAAATAAAATCTTAAAAAACAAAAACAAAAACCGGAGGCTTTGAATACTCAGAGTGGGCAGGAGTGGGGTTGGGCGGGGGGGGGGGGGGGGGGGAGAATATTTAGAGAATTAGAGTTTCATTTAGAATTCCATTATGGCAGAGATCACCAGCAGTCTTTTAAAATTTTATCCTCTTCTTCCTGGATCCAGAGCTTGACGATATTTTTGGGTTTCTCTTGCAGTTAGATATGGATGGCCATGTGATGTGGAATTTGAGAGGAAGTGACATATATCACTTTCAAATTTGGCCTACAAACCCTTCCACTCATGCCCCTTATGCCCTTCCGACTTCTGGCTGACTGGAGTTATGATGCCCAGGGCAACCTTGGAAGCCAGGTGTTGAAGTTGGCAAAGCTGTTATCCTTGAAAGGTTATGGAGCAAGCCACCTCTGACCTGAATTCCTTCCCTGGGCTGTTATGTGAGAAAGGATAAACTTTCTTTAAAAAAAAAACAACAACAACATCCTCTGTATTTAAGGGATCTATCTGTTACTGCAACTTAGTTTTATCTAATAAATACATCGGTGGAGACATTATCTTTAATCTTTGTCTAACCCTATGCTTTTGTTTGTAGAAAAGATTCTATGAATATATTGTGATTTTTCCCCCTAATTAAGTAAAAGATTTTTAAAAATGTTTTATTTATTCATGAGAGACACACACAGAGAGAGAGAGGCAGAGGGAGAAGCAGGCTCCATGCAGGGAGCCTGATGCAGGACTTGATCCCGGGACTCCAGGATCATGCCCTCAGCTGAAGGCAGGCACTAAACCCCTGAGCCACCCAGGGATCCCCAGTAAAAGATCTTTTAAGTAGATCTTTAACCAATGGGAATGCTTACTGGGAATAAATAGCTTTAAAAAAAAAGAAGTGGAATTTTATGAATAAAGAAAGATTGGTCTTCTTTTTCACAGTTTCACTACAAGTAAAATACTCAGTTTAAATCAATGCCATTGCCTCAGGTTGATGTTTAATATGGGCGAAAAAAAAGAACCAAATTAATTGTAAATACATTTTCAATTTGTGATTGTCATTTGTAACTAAGTATGCCTTACTTTTCTATCAACAAAATAATTGAGTACTAAATGCCAGGCTAGGGGCTGAAGAAATATCGTGAATATGGAGTTTATTCAAGATTGTGTATATCAGGGGTGCTTGGGTTACTCAGTCTGTTAAGTGTCTAACTCTTGGTTTCAGCTCACGTCTTGATGTCAGCTTCTAGAGATTCATTTTTTTTATAAATTAATTTTTTATTGGTGTTCAATTTACCAATATACAGAAAAACACACAGTGTTCATCCCGTCAAGTGTCTGCCTCAGTGCCCGTCACCCATTCCCCTCCACCCCCCGCCTCCTCCCCTTCCACCACCCCTAGTTCGTTTCCCAGAGTTAGGAGTCTTTATGTTCTGTCTCCCTGATATTTCCCACACATTTCTTTTCCCTTCCTTTATATTCCCTTTGACTATTATTTATATTCCCCAAATGAATGAGAACATACACTGTTTTTCCTTCTCTGATTGACTTACTTCACTCAGCATAATACACTCCAGTTCCATCCACGTTGAAGCAAATGGTGGGTATTTGTCGTTTCTAATGGCTGAGTAATATTCCATTGTATACATAAACCACATCTTCTTTATCCGTTCATCTTTCGATGGACACCGAGGCTCCTTCCACAGTTTGGCTATTGTGGACATTGCTGCTAGAAACATCGGGGTGCAGGTGTCTCGGCGTTTCATTGCATCTGAATCTTTGGGGTAAATCCCCAACAGTGCAATTGCTGGGTCATAGGGCAGATGTATTTTTAACTCTTTGAGGAACCTCCACACAGTTTTCCAGAGTGGCTGCACCAGTTCACATTCCCACCAACAGTGCAGGAGGGTTCCCCTTTCTCCACATCCTCTCCAACATTTGTTGTTTCCTGCCTTGTTAATTTTCCCCATTCTCACTGGTGTGAGGTGGTATCTCATTGTGGTTTTGATTTGTATTTCCCTGATGGCAAGTGATGCAGAGCATTTTCTCATGTGCATGTTGGCCATGTCCATGTCTTCCTCTGTGAGATTTCTCTTCATATCTTTTGCCCATTTCATGATTGGATTGTTTGTTTCTTGGGTGTTGAGTTTAATAAGTTCTTTATAGATTTTGGACACTAGCCCTTTATCTGATACGTCATTTGCAAATATCTTCTCCCATTCAGTAGGTTGTCTTTTAGTTTTGTTGACTGTATCCTTTGCTGTGCTAAAGCTTCTTATCTTGATGAAGTCCCAATAGGTCATTTTTGCTTTTGTTTCTTTTGCCTTTGTGGATGTATCTTGCAAGAAGTTACTGTGGCCAAGTTCAAAAAGGGTGTTGCCTGTGTTCTCCTCAAGGATTTTGATGGAATCTTGTCTCACATTTAAATCTCTCATCCATTTTGAGTTTATCTTTGTGTATGGTGAAAGAGAGTGGTCCAGTTTCATTCTTCTGCATGTGGATGTCCAATTTTCCCAACACCATTTATTGAAGAGACTGTCTTTCTTCCAATGGATAGTCTTTCCTCCTTTATCGAATATTAGTTGACCATACATTTCAGGGTCCACTTCTGGGTTCTCTATTCTGTTCCATTGATCTATGTGTCTGTTTTTGTGCCAGTACCACACTGTCTTGATGACCACAGCTTTGTAGTACAACCTGAAATCTGGCATTGTGATGCCCCCAGCTATGGTTTTCTTTTTTAAAATTCCCCTGGCTATTCGGGGTCTTTTCTGATTCCACACAAATCTTAAAATAATTTGTTCTAACTCTCTGAAGAAAGTCCATGGTATTTTGATAGGGATTGCATTAAACGTGTAAATTGCCCTGGGTAACATTGACATTTTTACAATATTAATTCTGCCAATCCATGAGCATGGAATATTTTTCCATCTCTTTGTGTCTTCCTCAATTTTTTTCAGAAGTGTTCTATAGTTTTTAGGGTATAGATCCTTTACCTCTTTGGTTAGGTTTATTCCTAGGTATCTTATGATTTTGGGTGCAATTGTAAATGGGATTGACTCCTTAATTTCTCTTTCTTCAGTCTCATTGTTAGTGTATAGAAATGCCATTGATTTCTGGGCATTGATTTTGTATCCTGCCACGCTACCAAATTGCTGTATGAGTTCTAGCAATCTTGGGGTGGAGGCTTTTGGGTTTTCTATGTAGAGTATCATGTCATCGGCGAAGAGGGAGAGTTTGACTTCTTCTTTGCCAATTTGAATGCCTTTAATGTCTTTTTGTTGTCTGATTGCTGAGGCGAGGACTTCCAGTACTATGTTGAATAGCAGTGGTGAGAGTGGATATCCCTGTCTTGTTCCTGATCTTAGGGGAAAGGCTCCCAGTGCTTTACCCCATTGAGAATGATATTTGCTGTGGGCTTTTCGTAGATGGCTTTTAAGATGTCGAGGAAAGTTCCCTCTATCCCAACACTCTGAAGTGTTTTGATCAGGAATGGATGCTGTATTTTGTCAAATGCTTTCTCTGCATCTAATGAGAGGATCATATGGTTCTTGGTTTTTCTCTTGCTGATATGATGAATCACATTGATGGTTTTACGAGTGTTGAACCAGCCTTGTGTCCCAGGGATAAATCCTACTTGGTCGTGGTGAATAATTTTCTTAATGTGTTGTTGGATCCTATTGGCTAGTTTCTTGTTGGGAATTTTTGCATCCATGTTCATCAGGGATATTGGTCTGTAATTCTCCTTTTTGGTGGGGTCTTTGTCTGGTTTTGGAATTAAGGTGATGCTGGCCTCATATAACGAATTTGGAAGTACTCCATCTCTTTCTATCTTTCTAAACAGCTTTAGTAGAATAGGTATGATTTCTTCTTTAAACGTTTGATAGAATTCCCCTGGGAAGCCATCTGGCCCTGGACTCTTGTGTCTTGGGAGGTTTTTGATGACTGCTTCAATTTCCTCCCTGGTTATTGGCCTGTTCAGGTTTTCTATTTCTTCCTGCTCCAGTTTTGGTAGTTTGTGGCTTTCCAGGAATGCGTCCATTTCTTCTAGATTGCCTAATTTATTGGCGTAGAGCTGTTCATAATATGTTTTTAAAATCGTTTGTATTTCCTTGGTGTTGGTAGTGATCTCTCCTTTCTCATTCATGATTTTATTAATTTGAGTCTTCTCTCTCTTTTTAATAAGGTTGGCTAATGGTTTATCTATCTTATTAATTCTTTCAAAGAACCAACTCCTGGTTCTGTTGATCTGTTCCACAGTTCTTTTGGTCTCGATTTCATTTAGTTCTGCTCGAATTTTAATTAACTGTCTTCTTCTGCTGGGGGTGGGGTCTATTTGCTGCTTTTTCTTTATTTCCTTTATGTGTAAGGTGAGCTTTTGTATTTGAGTTCTTTCCAGTTTTTGAATGGGTGCTTGTATTGCAATGTATTTCCCCCTCAGGACTGCTTTTGCTGCATCCCAAAGATTTTGAACGGTTGTATCTTCATTCTCATTAGTTTCCATGAATCTTTTTAATTCTTCCTTAATTTCCTGGTTGACCTTTTTTCATCTTTTAGCAGGAAGGTCCTTAACCTCCACATGTTTGTGGTCCTTCCAAACTTCTTGTTGTGATTAAGTTCTAATTTCAAGGCATTATGGTCTGAGAATATACAGGGCACTATCCCGATCTTTTGGTATTGGTTCAGACCCGATTTGTGACCCAGTATGTGGTCTATTCTGGAGAAAGTTCCATGTGCACTTGAGAAGAATGTGTATTCAGTTGAGTTTGGATGTAAAGTTCTGTAGATATCTGTGAAATCCATCTGGTCCAGTGTATCATTTAAAGCTCTCGTTTCTTTGGAGATGTTGTGCTTAGAAGACCTATCGAGGGTAGAAAGAGCTAGATTGAAGTCACCAAGTATAAGTGTATTATTATCAAAGTATTTCTTCAGTTTGGTTATTAATTGGTTTAAATATTTGGCAGCTCCCACATTCAGGGCATATATATTGAGGATTGTTAAGTCCTCTTGTTGGATAGATCCTTTGAGTATGAGATAGTGTCCCTCTTCATCTCTCACTATAGTCTTCGGGGTAAATTTTAATTCATCTGATATGAGGATGGCTACCCCTGCTTTCTTTTGAGGACCATTTGAATGGTAAATGGTTCTCCAACCTTTTATTTTCAGGTTGTAGGTGTCCTGTCTAAAATGAGTCTCTTGTAGACAGCAAATAGATGGGTCCTGCTTTTTTATCCAGTCTGAAACCCTACGCCTTTTGATGGGGTCATTAAGCCTGTTCACGTTCAGAGTTACTATTGACAGATATGAGTTTAGTGTCATCATGATATCTATTCAGTCCTTGTTTTTGTGGATTGTTCCACTGAACTTCTTCTTCTTTTTTTTTTTTTTTTTTATTTATTTATGATAGTCATACAGAGAGAGAGAGAGAGGCAGAGACACAGGCAGAGGGAGAAGCAGGCTCCATGCACCGGGAGCCCGACGTGGGATTCGATCCCGGGTCTCCAGGACCGCGCCCTGGGCCAAAGGCAGGCGCCAAACCGCTGCGCCACCCAGGGATCCCCTCCACTGAACTTCTTCTTAAAGGGGAATTTTAAGTGTCCCCCTTAAAATTTCTTGCAGAGCTGGTTTGGAGGTCACATATTCTTTCAGTTCCTGCCTGTCTTGGAAGCTCTTTATCTCTCCTTCCATTTTGAATGAGAGCCTTGCTGGATAAAGTATTCTGGGTTGCATGTTCTTCTCATTTAGGACCCTGAATATATCCTGCCAGCCCTTTCTGGCCTGCCAGGTCTCTGTGGAGAGGTCTGCTGTTACCCTACTATTCCTCCCCATAAAAGTCAGGGACTTTTTTTCTCTTGCTGCTTTAAGGATCTTCTCCTTATCTTTGGAATTTGCAAGCTTCACTATTAAATGTCGAGGTGTTGAACGGTTTTTATTGATTTTAGGGGGGGGATCTCTCTATTTCCTGGATCTGAATGCCTGTTTCCCTTCCCAGATTCGGAAAGTTTTCAGCTAGGATTTGTTCAAATACATATTCTGGCCCTCTGTCCCTTTCGGCGCCCTCGGGAATCCCAATTAAACGTAGGTTTTTCTTCCTCAGGCTGTCATTTATTTCCCTTAATCTATCCTCATGGTCTTTTAATTGTCTGTCTCTTTTTTCCTCAGTTTCCCTCTTTGCCATCAACTTGTCTTCTATGTCACTCACTCGTTCTTCCACCTCGTTAAGCCTCGTCGTTAGGACTTCTAGCTTGGATTGCATCTCATTTAATTGATTTTTAATTTCTGCCTGATTGGATCTAAATTCTGCAGTCATGAAGTCTCTTGAGTCCTTTATGGTTCTTTCTAGAGCCACCAGTAGCTGTATAATAGTGCTTCTGAATTGGCTTTCTGACATTGAATTGTAATCCAGATTTTGTAGCTCTGTGGGAGAGAGGACTGTTTCTGATTCTTTTTTTTTGAGGTGAGGTTTTCCTTCTAGTCATTTTGCTCAGTGCAGAGTGGCCAAATCAAGTTGTATTGGGAAAAGGAGAAAAAGAGAGAGAAGGAAAGAAAAGAGAAAAAGAAAAAAGAGAAAGAAGGAAAAAAAAGGGAAAAAAGAAGAAAAAGAGAAAGAAAAAGAAAGAAAGGAGAAAAAAGGGGGGTGGGGGTGGGGAAGCAATCAGAAATCAAAAAGAAAGAAAGAAAAAAAAACACAAAACAGAACAAGAAAAAACAAAAAAAACGTGGGAGTATCTTCTGATTCTGTATACTTTAAGTCCCTTGACTTCCTCTGGAACTGGTCCGTCTAGCTGGTCTTCTGGGGGAGGGGCCTGCTGTGCTGATTTTCAGGTGTTAGCACTTGGGGGAGCTGCTCTGCCCCTGCCTGGTGCAGGGCTCAGTGGGGGTTGTTTACCCCGTGAGGCCCCAGGATGAACAGCCACAGTAGCTATGGCAGCTCTGGAAACCTGGATTCAGCCCCCGCAGTAACTCCGGGGCTCTCCGTCTGCAGGGCCTGGCGGCTCCGGGGCGGGGCCGCTGATCTGCTCAGCTCGGGGCAGGATCGTCCTTGCTGTCCTGGGCCCTCCCGGCCTCTGCCTGTCCTGGGGGGAGGCCGGATCCTGGGCTGTGTCCCGGGCCCTGTGCTCCGGGGCTTGCGCTGTTGATTCGTGCTCCCACCCGCAGCCCCCTCCGCGGAGCCGCCGCCCGAGCCCCTCCGAGCTGCTCCGGGTCCCGCCGAGCGCGCTGCAGCCCTTAGGGAGCTCGGGGCACTCTCCTGCGCGCGCCCCAGGTGTTTGTTAGTGTCCCAGGGAGCCCGAGGGCATCCCCGCCCTCCTGGGTCCTGCTCTGACTCCCTGCGGCCCCCCCCCCCCCCCCCCCCCCCCGCCCTCCCCGGGAAGGTTGGTGCAGCTCCTGCTCCTCCGGGCCTGGGCTCTCCTGTCCTGGGGACACTCGCCCCGGCCTCAGCCCGGCTCCTCGCGGGGCCCCTCCCCCTTGGAGGCCTTTTGTTTCTTTATTTCTTTTTCCCCGTCTTCCTACCTTGATAGAAGCGCGAACTCTTCTCACTGTAGCATTCCAGCTGTTCTCTCTTTAAATCTCAGGCCGAATTCGTAGATTTTCAGGATGATTTGAAGGTTATCTAGGTAATTTGTTGGGGACAGGTGACTTGGGGACCCTGCTCTTCCGCCATCTTGCCCCTCCTCCTCCGCTTCTAGAGATTCAAATGTGAATAAGATATTCTCTTAAGAAGTTGAGGAGCGCATGTTCTGGTAAATAAGCATAATGACTTTATAAATGTTTCACTTTTAAAAAGAGAGAGGTTTTCTTGTTTTTAACCAGCAATGACTATTTGCCCATCCAGTAGCTTTATAGCAACTATTAGGGTGCTGACAGGTAATTAATTCAGAGAAGCAAGGATTCTGGTCTTGTTCATTGCTAAGTAATGTTTGTTGTCTATTGAGTGATGGAAGGGAGGACTAAATGGGTCATCTAGTCCAGTAAAGCATCTGATACTTATAACTCCTTCAGAACATCCCTATGAATGATGCTTCAGTCTGTTTGAATATATCTGGAGAAGGAAACATTTTCATCTCTGAAACACACCCAACTTTGAACACATCTTATGTTAAAAGGTTATTTGTAAAAAATGAGATACAAAATGATAATGGATTATTTTTAAGGAAAAGATGATAGAGTCCAATCATTTTTAGTCCTTGCAATATTATCACTAATAAATGCTTCCTAAGTGCTATTCTAGGTATTGTGATCTGGACTATGGCAGAAGAAGCAGGTGATTACATATTTCTTTCAAAGAGATTGTAGTCAAGTTAGAGAGAAAAGCAAGATATGTACCTCAGGCATGCTTCTGCCATAAGATATTTGCGTTTGCTGTTTCCTCTGCCTGAAATCCTCTTCGCTCAGATATAGCACGGCCTACCTCCTTACCTCTTCGGGTGATATCCTTAAGTGTAAGCCTTTGCTAACTACCCTATTTAAAATTGCACCATCTCCCCTAACAACCCAGTATTCTTTATTTCCTGTGCCTTATTTTTTTCCATAGCACTTATTATTTAGTGTATCATAAATATTTAAAATTTTTTTCTTCATTATCTGTCTTCTTCCATTATTAGAATGTAAGCTTCATGAAGATAAGAATTTTTGCTTGCTTTGGTAATTGTTGGCAAATAGTAGTACTCAATAAATATTTTTTGAGTATTGTAGAATGAATATGTACATGGACATACAAACATAATTTAAAGATGTATATAATTACTGTCAAATGAATAGTATAAATAATATATGCTCCGCTGAGTAAGTGTAATTCCCCTCTATCTCATCAAGTATTAGTTCATTCCCAAGATGATTCTCAGACCTTAAAAAAAGTCTTAATTTTATTGTATAACAGTATGTTATTTTTATTACCATTTTGACAAAAATACTTTTGTTTTTATTAAAAATATTTTCATATTATGACAGGGTACATATGCATTACTGATAATTTGGAAGCATGGAAAGTTACAAAGAAGAAAATACATATGATCTATAACTTCAGTATTCAGATACAACTACCCTTAACATTTTAATGTAGTTACTTTTAGTCTTTTTTCTAGGCATGTATTTAGTTTTTACAAAAAATAATTATACTATATGTATTTTGTATCTTGCTTTTTAAAAAGATTATTCTTTTGAATAGTTGCATCATATTCTACTACTTAAAAGTCTCATAACATTATATGATTTTTAAAATTTTTGGATATTTGGGTTTCTAACAGTTTATAGTATAAATAATGCTGTGATGAAGATCTTTTTTTTTATAAATTAATTTTTATTGGTGTTCAATTTACCAACATACAGAAAAACACCCAGTGCTCATCCCGTCAAGTGTCCGCCTCAGTGCCCGTCACCCATTCCCCCCCACCCCCCGCCCTCCACCCTTTCCACCACCCCTAGTTCTGTGATGAAGATCTTTATAAGTAAGTACTTTCTGACTCTGAATATTTTTTTAAGGTAAATTTCCAAAATGGAAATTATTGGCTAAAAGGTCTGAGCTTTTTGTTTGCTTTTGCTTTTTACTATGAAAAGTTTCAAAACAAAAAAGAGTAGTATAACAAACTTCTATTTTAAATTACTTAGGTTATATAGTTATTAACATTTGACATATTTGCTTCATCTATTTTTAAAAATAATTTTTAAAGTCTCTAATGGATTAAGGACCTTTTAAGGGTTGTTTAAAAATCATAACCATATTACAATGATCACATTATAAAAATAAGTAGTAACTCCTTATTATCATGTTTGGCCTTTTTAAAAAATATTTTATTTCTAAGCAATCTATACACGCAACGTGGGGCTCAAACTCACAACCCTGAGATCAAGAGTCTCACACTTCACTGACTGAGCCAGCCAGGTGCCCCCTGTTTGTTATATTCAAGTGTCTTAACTTTTAATACTTTCTCTCTTTTTTTCCCCTTTTGCCATTTATTTGTTGAAGAAATGGAGAACTGGTCACATAGACTTTGCTATACTCTTGTTTTGTCTGATTGCATTCTCATGGAATTATTTAATATATTCTCCAATTCATTGTATTTTCTATAACTTCAGAGCAATGGTTCTCAGACTTAAGCATGCATCAGAAATACCTGGAGGGCTTGTTAAACCCTTCCTGGGTCCTACTCCCAGAATTTCTCACTCAGTAAATCTGGGGGCACATGAGAATTTGCAATTCTATCATGTTTCCAGATGCTGTTGCTGCTGCTGCTGCTGCTGCTGCTGCTGCTGATCCAGATAATACTTTTTGAGACTCACAGCTTTAGAGAGATTAGATCACTTTAAAAAAAATCATTGAATTCATAACTTAAAAAATATGCATATGTATATATTCAGTAATGTATAACAGGGTGACTATACTTAATAATATTTTATAGTACATTTGTTTTGGAGAGGGAGAGTGTTTGCACACGCGAGTAGGCTGAGGTGGGTGGGGTGGAAACAGAGGGAAAGGGAGAGAATCTTAAGTAGGCTCCACACCCAACAGAGTCCCATGTGAAGCTCAATCTCACGACCCTGAGGTCATGACCTGAGCCAAGATCAAAAGTTGGACACTTAACCAACTGAGCTATCCAGGTGCCCCATTATTTTACTGTATATTTGAAAATTGCTAAGGGAGTACATTTTAAAGTTTTCATTTGAAATAAAAAATGTAGCTATGTGTAGTGATGGATGTTAACTAGACTCATTGTGATAATCATTTCAGAATATATATAAATATCAAATCGTTATGTTGTACGCCTGAAACGAATCTAATGATATATGTCAATTATAGATACAAAAATATATATAGTAAAATATTTTCTTAAGGAAATATGTATTTGTTTTGCTATTAAGATTCATTCTTTTCCTCCTTCAATTTTTATATTTTGAAAAATTTTAGTCTTATAGAAAAGTTGAAAGATCTTGGAACTTTTTATTGTTTTATTTTTAAAAAATATTTTATTTATCTATTCATGAGAGACACAGGGAGAGAGAGAGAGAGAGGCAGAAACACAGGCAGAGGGAGAAGCAGGCTCCATGCAGGGAGCCTGATGTGGGACTCAATCCCTGGTCTCCAGGATCAGGCCCTGGGCGGAAGGCGGCGCCAAACCACTGAACCACCCTGGCTTCCCGATCTTGGAACTTTTTAAAAAAAGATTTTATTTATTTGAGAGAGAGCTAGCAAGAGAGGGAGAGCACAGGCAGGGGGGAGAAGCAGGTTCATGAGCTGGGAGCCATGTATGGGGCTTTATCTCAGGACCCTGGGATCATGACCTGAGCTGAAGGCAGACACTTACCCAACTGAGCCACCCAGGCACCCTAGATCTTGGAACTTTTAAAAGGTTTTGCTTTCCATAAAGGCATTAATGTAAGCAATGTGTAAGTTTGTTCATTTTACCTCATTCTGTTCCAAAATGAGTGTTAACAATGAAACAAATATTGATTCATCTGATGGATACGGAAAAAAAGATTTCTTACTGTATTTTATTTATTAAAGATTTTATTTATTTTTTCATGAGAAACACACAGAGAAAGAGGCAGAGACACAGGCAGAGGGAGAAGCAGGCTCCATGCAGGGAGCCCAACGTGGGACTCGATCCCGGCTCCCCAGGATCACGCCCTGGGCTGAAGGTGATGCTAAACCGCTGAGCCACCCGGGCTGCCCCCTTATTACATTTTAAACATAGCTCTTCTTTCTCATATTTGAAACAGATTTTTTTCTAATTTATTGATTTGTTTTTCTCCAGATTATTAAATTTTTCCTTTTTAAAAATTTGTCATCAAATCTTTGGACTTGTTTCTTCCATTAATCTGAAGAATTCTTCCCAATTTATTCACTTATACTTTTTTCTAATTTTTACCAGTCTCTTTGTTTATTGTTGTAGCTAACCGTGGTATTCAAATGGAATTTATGTGTGTGTTCTAGGAGAATTCTTCTTTGAAGAACTTTTGGAATTCTTCTTTGAAGAACTTTGAATAACTTGTGGATTACACTAGAATTTTGGGAGGAGCCCTTTCTTCAATTCCTGATTTACTACTGGAGAGACAGGACAATATACATCAGATAACTTATCTATGAACCATAGAAACATTTGAAAAAGTAATGCAGACAATACACTGAAGAATAATTTGTCACAAGTAATTTCAGGCAGTCAAAAAACTAGGAGAGTATATGAATCATTACCTAAGAACTGTGAGGGGCAGGCATTTGAATCTAGTCGGTGGCTATTATTGAACAAGCTGTTCAATGAGATACAAATTTTATGCCAAGAGAGGCAAGTCTACAGAACAAATCACTCTGGTTTGTATCCTGGCTTCTGTAATATAAGTAACTTTTTCCATTGATCTTTGTGTTCTCAGTTTTTGCATCCTTTTCATACTGTCTTTAATCCTTAACTCTTGGTTGTACTAAATCATAGTATCTATAAGTGTGAAAAGTTTGGCTTCTGCAATTTACGTGAACTGCTGGGATTGTAAATAAAGCTGTAACATGGCACCGGTTGAAATAAAAATCTGCCATTGTTTGGGCTTCAGTGATTTGAAAGCTTGCATAGATTTTAAATATCTGAAGTCTTGGGGTACCAGGCTGGCTCAGTCCAGAGAGCATGAGACTCTTGACGTTGGGGGTTGTAAGTCCAAGTGCCACACTGGGGGTAAAGTTGACTTCAAAAAACCCTGAGGTCTTGATTTCTAGTTGACAAATAAAAATGGAACTTTATTTAATAAAACTGCTTTTAACTATCAGGTAGTCTCTAGGAAAAATGTTGAAAGATCTCTTTCCCAAGATCTTTGCGTTCAGGGAAAGAGCATTTGTACCTTGTGTGTTTAGCACTATGGAAACTACTAAGGACCTAGTTACACCTTTCTTATCAATACCCCCAATTCCCAAATAAATATTGAGTCAGCTAAAGGAGAGAGGTAATAACATAATTCATTACACAGTTTTTATGATGCAACTACTGAATATGTTTTACTTTAATTATTACAAATTTCTGAAATATAGTTATTATTTCCATTTTCTTGAGGAAATCAGAGGTTCAGAGAAACTTATAACTTATTCAAAGTCCTATGGCCATCTAGATGGGTAACTGGAATTTAAACTGGGATTTGTTTTTTTTTTTTTTTAATTTTTTAATTTATTTATGATAGTCACACAGAGAAAGAGAGAGGCAGAGACATAGGCAGAGGGAGAAGCAGGCTCCATGCACCGGGAGCCCAATGTGGGATTTGATCCCGGGTCTCCAGGATCGTGCCCTGGGCTAAAGGCAGGTGCTAAACCGCTGTGCCACCCAGGGATCCCTAAACTGGGATTTGTTGACCAAAATCCAGAGTATATGGTTTCTCTTCCACTCCATTCCACATTTGAACTTTTCTCAATAGCCAAACATCAAAATTCAAATACCTACGAAAACCAGGCAAAGGAGGTAGAACAGACCAATTAGGGACTAACATGAACTAGAAAGCTCATGCTTTGGTCAAAGACGGAAGCTGCTAATCAATTTCTGCAAGTCGTTGCTATGTTAAGAATGTAGGTTTAATGTTTCTGGATCTTCTGACTTTTTATTTTTTTATTTTATTTTTTTTAATTAAGAATTTTAATTATGTACATAAATAGCAACATGAGAACCAGGAGTTCGAATGCCGGACATTATCTGTAGGTGAAAGGATTTCCGATTAGTCCACTGGTAGTATGGCATCACCCAAGATAACAAAGAAGCCTTGTATAGTTTTTCCTGAAGAGGAAAGCCAATTTACTACATTCAGTACTGACTTCTCTGCCATTTTTCTGTAGAAAATGCATGGAGTTCCCAATGTTTACCTATAACTGATTAAAATGGGCAGAGCATGGAGCATTCTACTTATTTCCAGGTGAATTCTTCACATTTCCTGGCCTTTGAAAGTTCTCCTTCCACAAATCTTCTACGACTATGTATCCTCGTAAACCCCAGTCATATAATTTCTCCCCACTGACCTGGACAAATACAATGGCTTGTTGTGGATAATCAAGAGAGGCAGCTAGTCCCATGAACCCAGGTGGATACACCAGCTTCTTTATTTTTGACTCTCTAGCCAAAAGAAGTCCAACAATGCCAGCAAAACCAATAACACCAAGTCTTGGAAAAAATCCAGGAGGTGCATTTTGGAGATATTCATAGCTGTCTAACCCCTATTTGTTTGTGAGTACATTTCCTGACACCAACTTGTATATGGCTCACAATAATGTCAGAGATGTGAAATGCTTTCTTCAAGCTGGTTCCTTGGCTCCTCCACATATTTAGATTGACCCTCAGGAACCGAGTAGAGTGAAAGCTCATTAACCTTCACAGAAGTTTTGTGAGGTGAGTCCCTTTTAGGTGACGCATAGACTTTAAAGGTGAGTAGACTCAGGCTGGCAGACCCCACAGACCTCCGAATTACCTTGAACATGTTGCTGGCAGAGGTGGCTCCGGCCCTTCTGACTTTTTAAAAGAAGGCAAAAGCAGCGTTTTTTTAAAGCATTTTTTTGCACGATTTATTTATTTATTTTATAGAGAGGGAGAACATGAGCCAGGAGAGGTAGTGGGAGAGGGAAAGAGTCTCGAGCAGACTCTGCACTGAGTGCAGGGGCTCCAGGACATGGGGCTCTATCTCATGACCCTGAGATCACAACCTGAGCCCAAACCAAGAGTCCGCTGCTTAACTGACTTGTGCCACTCAGGCACCCTGGAAGCATCATTTTGACTTGAAATCTGTCAATGTTTAGATATTGCAAATTAATAAATTGTTTAATTGTGTGCACAAATAAGACATATCTGTTGGCCGTATTTAATCCTTGATTCATACTTTGCTTTAACTAAGTACTTTCAAGTGTGACAAGGAATTAATTAGAACAGTGTTGTCCACTAGAAATATAATGCCATCTGCATATATAAATTTAAATTTTCTAGTAGCCACATTTAAAAAATAAAAGGTGAAATTAATTTTAATGATATATTATTTATATTATGTATCCCAAATCTTGTTATTTTAATATATAATGAATATAAAATTATTAATGAGATATTTTACTTATGGCACATTTCAATTTTGTCTACCCATATTTCCAGTGCTCTATAGCCACATGTGGCTAGTAGCTACCATACTGAGCAATGTATAAGTATCTATAAATGTTTCCCAGGTAAGATCTGTTTATTTAGGAATTTCTTCTCCACCAAGAAACAATGTCCAACCCTAGCTGTTTTAGAGTTTGTTAAAGGCATTGTTTTTCTTCACCAAATGAAGGGGAATTTCCCATTCTTTCTAGAGTTGACAGAGTTGATTTGTTAGGATAAATTGGTGAACAAATTTACTTTAATATCTTAGGGATTTTGCATTGAGTAATTTATTAACAAACATGAAATTTGCTCAATAAATGTCAAGTAAACAAGAGAGTAAAGGATATGAGCTTTTCAAACCGGTAATTAACATTCTGAAGCATAGTATGAAAGTGTTTATAAATTCAATCCAATTAGTAGTTTATCAGGATTATCAATTTGCTGTTGTAATATAGCAATTCCATTTAAGGAGCCTCTGAATATCAAATTTATGAGTTTGGAATCGAAAGCAGTGTGGAGATTAAAAATTATATTCTTAGAGAACTCTGAATGTAGGGTTGGATATTTCTTTTTTTTTAATTTGAGATTTTATTTATTTGTTTGAGATTAAAAAAGAGAGTGTACCAGTTGGGGGTGAGGAGCAGAGGGGGAGGGACAAGCAGAATAAGCAGTGAGCCGGATGCAGGGCTCAATTCTAAGACCCTGCAATCATGACCTGCACAAAAGGAGCTGCTTAACTGACTGAACAACCCATTCACCCCAAGAGTTGGATATTTCTAATAGATATAGCATATAACAGGTGTCTTAGCTCAGGCTGCCATAACAAAATAGCATAAATTGCATGGCTTAAAGAACAGAAGTTTATTTTCTCAGACTTCTGGAGACTGGGGAGTCCAAGATCGAGGTGCTGGCCAATTTAGTTTCTGGTGAGAGCTCTCTTCCTGGCTTACAGATGGGCCACCTTCTCCCTGTATCCTCACATGGTAGAGAGAGCAAACTCTGTGCTGTCTCTTCTTAAAAGGGATCCTATTAGATTAGGGTCTACCATTATGATCTCATTTAACTTTAATCACTTTTATAAAAGCCCTGTTTCTTCATATAGTCACACTGGGGGTTTAGGGCTTCAATATATGAATTTTCAAAGGACACAATTCAGTCTATAGCAGCAGGTCTCAGTGGTAGGTTAAGAATTTCCTTTTCTTTTATCATGTATATTTTGTACCTTTTCAGATAATGTCAGAATTGGGTCACCTGGGTGGCTCAGTCAGGTAAGCATCTGACTTTGGCTCAGGTCCTGATCTTAGGGTCCTGGGATGGAGCCCCATGTCAGGCTCCACACTCAGTGGGGAGTCTGCTTTTTCTCCTTCTCTGGCTGCCTTTCTGCCACTCATGCTCTCTCTCTCAAATAAATAAATGAAATATTGAAAAAAATAAATGGAAAACAATTTGTCAGAATCAAACAATGTCAAAGCCAAAAGCTTGAACTTAGAAGTCCAAAAGGTCTAATATCTATTATCTAGGTTTTCAATTATTTAATTAGTGGTGGAAATAAGTCAAACATCTAGGGCTTCTGACTTCAGTTGTAGTGTTCTTTTTATCATTATGTTGTTCTTTCATTTCTTCATTCATTCATTCACTCATACAACAAATATACTCTACTCCTGGAGAAGAAAAGACCCAGATCTAGCATTCAAGGAAAATAGACCAGGTCTCTTTCATCCCAGTACCAATCTCAGTAGAGAATATATTAGACCATATCTATATTAATATTAATAATAATAGCTATTAGCTCTTAAGTACCAAAAGTATATCAGGCTATGTCAAGCGCTTTACATACATTATCTATTTTAATCCTTACAACAAGTTTGTGAATATTTATTGCATACTTGTTTTATAGATGAAGGGAAGTAACTTAACCAAGGTCATGAAAAAAGCTTAGAAACTGGCTGCACCAACTGATTCAGGCCTATATGACTCCAAAGCCCAGGTTTTTCTAGGTGTAACGGAAATATTTTCTTTGGAACTTGTCAACACGTCATCTAAATATTAGCTTTTTGAGACTGAGCTAGTGTATATGACACAGAGCCAAAATTTAAAGGTCAAGTTAAATTTGTCTACCTCTAGAGATAGGGGAAAGAGGCTGTGTGCACAATAACCTTGTGAAGGGGGTTTGCTTATTTTGAATAGGAAACTTGGGTTCAGAGAATCAAGCTTTTCTGAGGCCAGTTGACTGTAGGTGGTAGAAGTAGTTTTAAACCCATCTTTACTGACTGTACTGCTTTGGGTACTCTGACAGTAATTTCTGAGGTTGTGGCAAGACTGTTTTTCAAACATTTCTGAAGGTGGCAGTCTGCAAACCATGCGTTTTACTTATTTTTTAAAGATTTTATTTATTCATTCATGAGAGAGAAGCAGAGACACAGAGGGAGAAGCAGGCTCCATTCAGGGAGCCTGATGCGGGACTTGATCCCAGGACCCCCAGGATCATGCCCTGGGCCAAAGGCAGGCACTAAACCGCTGAGCTACCCAGGGATCCCCAAGCCATACCTTTTAAAAGCTATGTAGACTTCTGTCTTAGACTTCTCTCTTTCTCTCTAAGGGACTCTGGTGGAGCCCTAGGAGATCCAAAGACAATTAGTTTGCAAACCAAAAAGACCTACTGATTGGATGCTTCGTCAGAAGACACAGGGCAGGGGATAACAACTGGGTTGGAGGCAGAGAGCTTACACCAACTCAGCCAACTGGAGTAGAAATTTGAGACTTGCCTAGAGAGATTTCCTGAGACAGCAAGTCCCCTTTTATAGGTACTTTGTGGCTTTCACTGTGAGTGGGGAGGGAGTAGTTAAGGCCTCTGAGCCAGATTGGCCACCTGTCAGTCCTTATCACCATTTCATTTGTTTAACACTTAGCCCCTCAGGGGGCCTGTGGTGAAGTCCAGACTTGCCATATCCTCTGTAAAGTTCTGCTTGATTCTTTACACTGGCAGTTTTTCATGGTGTTTAATCTAGTTGGGATCTAAATCGCCATTTTTTTGGTGGTTGATAATGCTGCTATGTAGCATTAACAAGGGAGCAGCTTTTCCATTGATCACTGTGACTCTGTTGTAGGTATTTGTGAAAATTCCAGAGCTTATTTATGACATTTGCAGAAAGCTTTATTCATTCAGTGAGCTTACTATCTATCTACTCTGTGTCAGATACTGCTTCAAGGGCTGGAGTTAAATTAGGGAACAAAATAGAGAAAGATTCCTTCCATGATAGAGCTTACTTGGAGTTGAGTAGGGTTGGAGAGACAATAATAAAACATACATAATTAGTAAGTAAATTATTTAGTATGTTAAAGGTAATAAGTATATAAAAAAAGAGGGTGCCTGGCTGGCTCAGTCAGGGGAACATGTGACTCTTGATCTTGGGGTTGTGAGTTTGAGCCCCATGTAGGGTATAGAGATTACTTAAAAATAAAATCTTTTTAAAAAGAGGTTAACTTAAAAAAATAAGTATATAAAAAAAGACGAAGTAAAGGAGTGTAAGGGAGGAGATGAGGGTTGCAGTTTTAAACAGAATGTTCATTAGATTTAAAATTAGAAATATAAAATTAGAAAAAAAAAATAGAGCATGGAACAGGGATGGCAACTCCATGTCATTATTCATTGTCCATATTAGAAAATAGACTCTCAGAGATTTATCTTCTTTTTTTTTTTTTTTTTTGAGATTTATCTTCTGCTTCTCTTCTTGTTTTTGTTTCTTCTCCATTTCCCCTTTTATTCCCCTTTTTCTTTCTTCTTCCTTCTTTTTATTATTTCTTCTTCCTATCTTCCATTTTCTTGAAACAAAAAAATTAGAAGCCATAGTGTTTACCCTCAAGAAACTTATAGTCAAGGAATAAAGATAGCCTCAGGAAAACAACTTGAGAGCAATATGTCAGTGGTGATATGAATGAGCTATGTTCTTTAAAATAACTAATGCATGAATGATCAAAATGAGTGGGATTATTTAGGCAACAGTTGGTGAAGGAGGCAGGTCCATTTTGATTTGGGTAGGAGGAACTAATGGTAGAAAGGGACAAACATTGGAGGAGTATATGGCAAGTACTTGGAGACAGAATTTAGGAAGGTGTGTTCAAGGATTTGTAAAGATGCTGTCTTAGATAGATTGGACAGATTTAGTTGGATGAATGATCTTGGAGGAATAATGGAATGGAGGAGTGTTAAGTGTAAATTAAGGACGTAAAATGCTAGTTTGAGAGGGTTGGAATTTTTTCAATACTTTACGAAAAGAGCGGAGAAAATAGAACATGGAACTCTGAATCTTAGTTAAGGTACTGAACCATATTGAGTAAAAAAATGACCTCCTCAACCTTACTAAAAATTAGAAAGTACTAACTGCTCCCAGACTTCTGATTTATTACATAGATTAGAATATAGGGAATGTATATATATATATATATATATATATATATATATATATATATATATATTTCAAAGAATGCATTTAAAAACCATCTAGATACTGATTTTATTGCATTATAAAAAATTGAGGGACACAGTTGAAGTATTCAAATAAATTATGAGGGGTGGAGATAGGGCTTAAGATCATTATCCATAGTGTTCCTTAGTCACTTGAAGGATCTGGGTACTAAGGTCTTTACCATGAAGCGGTAGTTCACTTCATTTAATAGAAATAAGTCACTTTTAGAAAATATATACATGTATGTAGAAAGTGTTATTATATTATAATTTCCAATAACTTATAAAAATTTAATTTTGAATCACACAAAAGTTCTTTAAAATTGATAACTCCCAGAAGGCAGGGCTTAGAACTAAATATCTATCTAAATAATTTATTACAAATAATTAGGTTTCCATTTCTCCACAGATAAAAAAAATATCTGGATATAGTTTTCTTAATGTATAAATAAACTATATTTTTAATATATAAAATAATGATAATATATGAAATATGGTTTATTTTATAATATATATTGATATAGTTTTCTTTGAGGATATCCAGTTCCATTTTTTTTTTCAGTTCCATTTTTTCTCCTGCTTATTTACAATCTCACTCTATTGCTTGTTGACTTTCTCTCTTTGGTGGTATTCTTCTTAGTTTGAAGTTTCTTTTATATTCAATTGACTATACTAGCTATCTCTGAAGTTAAGGAGAAAATTCAAGATTGATAATATATTTTTCAAAACACTGAAACAGAATCTAGAATAGAGTACCCTTGACCTCTACGTAAATGTCCCTTTTATCAATGCAGTAATAGAGTTCTTCTTATTTCAGCTCCTACTTATTTTAGTCTTTATATTTCTGCCCATTCATTTCATGCAACTTCTGGGTTGACTTACCAATGAACAAGCTGAACAGTTTACCACACATCCCATCATTGAGCATTTTTTCAGTGCGGCTTCCAAGAGGGTAATTCTGTCTTCTTGGCTACATGATCCAGGTGTATTTCTCTCTAGATACATCTTAAAATGTCTTACTTGTGGGTGTTCTAAATTTTTATTTCTTTCCTGTTTTCAGGACTATTTCTGCTGTAGGTGTGTTATTCATTGCCATGGTGCTTGTGACAATGACAGAAAGGTAAAAATGCTCGGTGGATACTTTGAGTTTACTTATTATTTCATTCTATGTTACTGCTGATTCTAGTTTCTCTGGCTAATGATGAGATGGGACAGAAATAACATGGAAAAAAATCAAAACAAAACTCTGCTTAACCAATTATTTCTGAAGCACATCCAAATAATATGTAGTAGTATTTGGAAATTATTTGATATTATTTAATATATGATATTATTTGAAAATTATGTTAGAGAAGGATATATGGTAATATAGGAGGACAGTCATTATATAGCATTAGATGAAAAAAGAGGTAACAAAACAGGAGGTAAAAAAGTATGTACCTGCATAGAAAAAAAAACAAGATCCCAAAATTTTTAAAAAATTTATTTCTAGATGATAGAATTGCTACTAATTTCTTCTCTTTCTTTTTTGGTCTGTATTTCCTGTAATTAACATGTGTTATCTTTTTAATAAGGAAAAAGTTAATGTTACTTAGTGTTATAGACATATGGGGCACCTGGCTAGCTTAGTTGGTAAAGCATGTGACTCTTGATCTCAGGGTCATGAATTTAAGCCCCACACTGGGCGTGGAGCCTCCTTAAAAAAAGTTTTAAGTATAATGTTATTTATAAAGTGTAACCTTGGTTGATTATTATACAAATTTGATTTTCTTTTTTTTTTTTAAAGATTATTTATTTATTTATTCATTAGAATACACAGAAAGGAGAGAGAGAGGCAGAGACAAGGGAGAGGGACTGGGCTGAAGGCAGCACTAAACCGCTGAGCCGGGCTGCCCCACAAATTTGATTTGCTAATAGTTGAAATGTCTATCTTAAAAGCAAACAAACAAAAATAAACTATCTACCACTTTAACCTCTCTCCTTCCACCAGTTACTAGGAAGTCTAGAATGGATTGATTTGCATTTGTTCATTTGTTCATTTATTGAACAGGTATTTTACTAAGCACTCGTTCTGTGTAAAGCTGGTTGTGGGTAATGCTGAGTGGCAGGCCTAAGTAAAGTCTTATTGCTGTCCTGGGGGCCTTAATGTCTGGATGGTGGATATAATTATAGTATAAGACAAAATGAAAAAAGAACAAAAATGATATGGGTGGGGGGGACAGTCTCCGTTTCTCTACCTCTTCACATGTAGACCATGTGAAATATTATATTCCAAAGTTTTAATTAGAAAAAACAATCTTTATAGCTAGTGATAACAATAATTAACATTTATAAAGCACATACTGTGATGTAGTTAAGCAGCTCTCAAAGTGTGGCTGATAGTTCCTTGGGATTCCTGAGACTTTTTTCAGTAGGTATACAGGGTCAAAACAATTTTCATAATAATACTAAGGCATTATTATTATTATTATTATTATTATTATTGTTTTTTTTTTTTTTTTACTGTGTTGGCATTTGCACTAATGGTGTGAAAGCAATGATGGGTAAAACTGTTGGTGCCTCAATATGAATCAAATTAGTGGCACCAAAATGTTCCATTGACGTATTATTATGTTCATTATTTCTATGGAAAAACAATGCCAATTTCACTTAAGAATGTCTAGATGAAGCAATAAAAAATTATTAATTTTATTAAATCTAGACCTTTGATACATACCTACTCAATACTCTATGTGACAAAGTGGAAAACACATAAAGCACTTTTGATACACAGCATTGCATGATGGCTGAGGAAAAATACTTGTGTAAGAGAATAGCCACCTTTTTTTTCATGGAACACCATTTTTACTTGAAAGAATAACTGACAGGCAAACAAAATTTATTCAGACATGGGTATTTGGCAGACGTTTTTTCAAAAATGAATGAAGTGAGCCTGTCACTTCAAGGAAAAACAACTGACAGTATTTGTTGCGAATGATGAAATTTGAACTTTCATGTGAAAATTAGAATTTTGGAAGATTTGTGTTCAGCATTGTGAACTTGTCAGCTTCCTAAAATCAAAAGACTTTCCCAGTGAGATTTTAGTGCTATTAACGAATGTGATTTTTTTTCTTATTGTGTAGTGAAATGTATCAATGTTTTGAAGATCTGCATAACTCAGTGAACCAATGCTTTGCAAATGACCAGTGCATGATATTATAAAATCATATGTGAATAAAAGATCCATTCAGTGTGCAAGATAGAGCAGCGTATTTTAATGCAACAGTGTATAAAAGTTTATTGATATCATTTCAGATTCCATATCTCAACTAACCTTACTACTACTTGTCATATTGGGAGAGTATCTGAGAAAAATACCCACAGGTATTGGAAAAGACTATTAAAGTACTCCTCTCTTCTTGAATTAGATGATTGTGTGAGGCCAAATTTTCTTTATATTCTTAAATCAAAACCAAAGGGTCCCAAAACCAAAAAGTTTGAGAATTGTTACTCTAGACGTTACACAAAGCATTTAATATGCATAATCTTGCTTAATCTTCACAGCCATTCTTAGTATTACATACACTACTATTATTTCCAAGTAATTGGAATTCCAATTACATGTACTACTATTGTTTTACAAGTGAGGGAAATGAGTTTGAGAAAGTTTAATTACTTGTCCAAGATCATATAGCTAGTAAAAGAGGTACAAATTTAGCAATTAAGTGTAATAATTTGTTTTCAGTGGTGGAGAGAGGAAGGTTTCACTGAGGGCAAATTTCGGCTGAGGGATCAATCAGTAGGCAAATGGAAGGGTGTTTGAGGCAGATGGGAGAGCATGAATAAAAGTTTTGTAAGTGAATGGCTAGGGCAGAAGTTCCTAGCCTTTTCTGAGCTATGGACCCCTTTGGGAGTCTGATGATGCCTACTGAATCTTTCTCAGCATTATGTTTTTATATGAACAAAACGAAATGCATAAGATTACAAAGAAAGTCAATTATATATTATATATGCAATTCCAAAATATTTGAAAACCCGAATTATGATGCAGCAATATATATATGCTTTTAAATTTTATTTATTTTTAAAAAGATTTATTTATTTTAGAGAGAGAAAGAGAGCACAGTAGGGGAGGGGCAGAGACAGAGTGAGAGCAAGAGAGAGGGGAAGAGAGAAGCAGACTTTCTGCTGAGTAGGGAGTCCGACTAGGTGTTTGATCTCATGACCCTGAGATCATAACCTGAGCCGAAGAGTGGGACACTTATCCAACCCAGGCACCCCATATGCGTTTTTATTAATGAGTTAAATAATAAGCACTAGTGGTGAGAAGTATTGATGAACATAAACAATATTTCTACAACTGATATATCACTGTAAAGTGATATAAAAACACCTGTAATTTCTACTGGTGACAAAAGCACAGGTACTGTTAATATTATTATGGCTTGTTGTCTACATTTATAATGGAAAGAAATGCTAAATTTCAGTTAGAGGTTAGTGAAAATGAATATGTAAATTTTTACCATCCAAATTCACATATTTGAGGCTATTTGAACTCTAAATAAAGAGGGTATTTGAGGGTATTTGGACTCTAAGTAAAGAACTCCTGGTCTAGAGTAAGTTTCATGTCCCTTCATTCACCCTTTCTTTCAAAAGATTTAATTAATTAATTTGTTAATTAATTTATTTGAGAGAGTGCACACATGTGGGAACATGGAGAAGGGGGATGGGGAGAGAGAATCCCAATCAGACTCCCCACTGAGCAAGGAGCTATATGCAGGGATTGATCCCATGACCCCAAAATGATGACTTGAGCCGAAATCAAGGGCCAGATGCTCAACTTACTGAGTCACCCAGGTGCCTCTCATGTCCTTTAATTTATGCTGCCAGTCCACTATGAGGTCAGGTGGGCTAGTCAACAATGAACAAATAGTAGCCGCCATACTAATAGTAGTAACAGTAATAGCAACCGTGGAAGCCGCAGTGTAGTAGTAAAAGTAATAACAATAGCAGTAGCAGCAGCAATAGCTACTGAGCACTTAACTACATGCAAAAAGCTCTTCTAGGTGCTTTACATGTAAAGACCAGAAGTCTGGTAGCTCTCCATTAGGAAGGAAGGAAGCTGGATAATCCACAAACTAGGTGAATGAAGAACTAAAACATTAATCATATTTTTAATGTTTTAGGTTTTTCTTAACTTTCTGGAAAAGGAAATCAAGAAATCTGGCTCTGAGTTCAAAAATGATTAGAATCAGCTCTAAAATTCTATCATTTTTTAAAGCTATAGGTGTTGAAATTTTGAATTACAGCTTTGTAACTCATGTGAATATGTATTTTTTAATAGTATTCATAAGAATATAGGATATAGTATAGCATAGTTAAATTATCCCACAGCCCACATGAAATATGTATAAAATTATAAATTTTGGGGGAAAGTTATTATCCTAGTTAAAGAGAATTTTACAGTATTTTTGTACTTTGAGAACTCCAACTTTTTATTATGTACTTTTTAATTCTAGCTCAAACTAATTATTCATTTCTCAGAAACGGAGGGCTTTCTCAATAGCAGCAATTTAGCTTGAAATATTCTGAACACTCATATATATATATATATATATATATATATATATATATATATATATATTTACACAATTGCATTATAAGCCCACTGAGGACAAAAGAAAGATCTAACATATATTTTGTATTCCTCACGGCATCTGGAAAGGTAAGCACTTTGGTGTAAAAGTCCATTTTGCATCAAGCCTCACTGTTCAGTGTTATTCTAAGTATCCAGATAATGCTATTCCTCTCTAATGATCAGTGCCAGGAGATCTGCTCATGGCAGATCTATTGTATCTTTTGTGTCTATTTACATGGTAACCTGGAACTATTTGTCATATATTTAAAAATTGTTTAAGAGACATGCTGCTTCTTCTCTAATTGAGGCTACAAGCAGAAATGATGAAAGAGTACATAATTGCAGTGAGCCCAAGTCTGAACAGCATTTGGTTTCCTTGGCATGTAGATTATTTTGCAGTTTAAAGTCCTTTGTTCAACCAGCAAACACGTACTGAATGTCTCCTATGGGCTAGGATGGATCAGGTCAGGTACAGAGAGAAGCCAAAGCAATGTTAGTGAACCTGAGAGAAGGCATGGTGAAGGGGGAGCTTTATAAGTTGTTTTGCTGAATCTTAATGTATACTGGAAGGAGTAATAAGCAAAGAACTGAACAGATAGGAAAGGAACAGAGGGGATTGGGGGTGTCAGAAATAAAGAGAAGACACCTCTGTCCCCCAATCCCTGCTTGGAGGCAGTTAGGCATTGACTTAGTATTTTATGACAGTTTATGGGAATAAGGGCAAAGAAAGAAGTGAGGAATTGCTATACTTGGAAATTCTGCCTAATGGCCTGATATCAGAACATTTATCCAATTCACTATTGAAGCTCTGAAAGAGATTTAGTATAAAGGGAGCAAGAAATTTGTTATCTTCTGATTCAATAATCTATAAAATAAAGTCAGAGTGGATGTTCGTATATTTCTGCTTGACATAGAGGCAGCTCCTATATGAAATAAACTTGATGAAAGAGAATACTTTTTAAAATCATATTTTACTTTTATTATCTAAGTAATAACAGGAAGTATTTATTGAGCATCTGTTATGTGCCACCTTTAATGTTAAGGGCTTTTAAATATTATTATTGTTACTCTTATTCTTACTATAGTTGTTGACAGCTATTAACATTGTTGAATACTTACTATGTGCCAGGCACTGTTCTAAGAGTTTTACATGTATGAACTCATCTTTTGCCTTGTGAGTTCAGTGCTATTATTTTCCTAATAGTTGAAACTAAGGCACAGAAAAGTCAAGTAACTTGCCCAAGGTCACACAACAGAAATGAGACTGGGTAAAGTAAATCTCATAGCTCTGGGCAATAGCATGTGAGTCCAGTGATGGGGGGCTAGTTTATTCATCACTGTAGCCCTTGATCAGAGCTGAGATTTGATGTCATAGAGATACCAAGATGCTGCTGTATTTATTAAATGAGGTAATGTATATAATATGCAGATTGTCTATCACATAGTACATACCCCAAATTTTTGTCTCCTCCATCTTCCTCTTTGACTCCTCACGGATCTGCTATAAAACAATGACTTTTTAACATGGGGAATATTTGTGTGGACAAATGTTGACCTTGCTTTTCATTTTTTTAGACCTTTTGGTAAAGGTACTTATAAGTCATGACACAACAAAAAAAGAAAATTTCCTTTTTCTGAAAAGAATGAATACTTAAGTTACTTACCTTAAACTGTTTAGTGGCTAAAAAAATGAAACTTTTATAAAGTCCTAGAAGACAAGGGACGGAGAGAGAGGAACAAACATTGATTGAAAACCTCTTAGTTCCCAAATACTGTACTAGATATTTTAGGTGTGGTTGCTCTGTTATTGCTCACCCTAACCCCTGTAAGGTATCATCCCTATTTTGTGGATAGGACATCTGAGGCTAAGAGAATACAGACAGCTTCCTGGAGCCCAGAATTATCTCTGATGTCTAGTGGCAGTTGCCTTCCTCATAGACATAGGAGCCATGTCTTTGGAATATTTGATCCTAGGAAGTTTCCAGTTTGGGAGTTCAAATAAGAAAAAGATGGTGCTAAATAATTTACTAAGGCTGGATTTTACTGGCAGAAATCACTCTTTTATTCCAAACAACTTCTTGAACAACATAACTATTCTTTCTGTGTCCTTGGTGGCTAAGTTAAGCAGCACTTACCTTAATGCTAATCCTTATGTTATACATCTTTTAATCAGTTTGTTCATAATTAGGTTGAGCTTACAAATTGTCATCTGAGGAATAATGATTGTCTTTAAGAGGCAGAAAGAAAAGCATCAATCTCATTCTTTGCTATCTTATATCCCTGCAACAATATCGGCAAGGGGCATGGCTCTGATTTTATTTCTATGTGCAGGTAACCTGTGGGCATATAGTAACATTGCTGTGGGCATGGGACTTGGTTTAAGGTTAGCTTCTGTTTTCATGTTTTCTTCTCTGACTTGACACCTTAGTCGAGGCAAAGGAATAACATCGATATCATCTGCATCCTGCTGGCATAACATTGGCCCCTTGAAAGATTAATATGCCCAGTGATTTTCTCAGTTAAGTCATTTGTATAACTTATTTTATATGAGGAGCTTAAGGTATTTTGTAAGTATTGCCTCAGTCTTATATAAATGAGACTGGGTAAAGTAATTCTCGTAGCTCTGGGCAATAGCATGTTAGTCCAGTGATGGGGGTCTAGTTTATTCATCATTGTAGCCCTTATATTTAGCACAGGGTGCTTAATAAATACTTATTGTTGAGTCTCTTCTTCCCACCTCAGCTGAGGATTGGAAATCAACTCTTACACTAGTGAAGGCCAGTTTTCTCCAGACTTATCCCTACCCTTCTTCCCTTTCTTGGCATGCATGGCAGTTTAAAAAGGAGCAGAGTAAACAGAATCAGTCCTTAGCTCATTTCCTACCAACTCTATAAGCAATTGAGTTCTCACTGACAGAAATTTCTAACATTTGTGACTTTTTTTTTTAAACTTACTTGCCTAAATCTGTAATCTCTGTCTACAACTCCTTGTCTATTTGATAATTAATTCCCCACCTTCTGGACCATCTATGCTTAATGCTCGGTTTTGCTTTGTTACCACCCCTGCCCCAGTATGTCAGGGAATTTGAAACTTTTCTTCCCCAGTGCTTTTATGGATATGGATGCTGAAACCCATACAGATAGAGAAAGATGCAGATGTAGGGACGCCTGGGTGGCTCAGCGGTTTAGCCCCTGCCTTGGGCCCAGGGTGTGATCCTGTGGTTCCGGGATTGAGCCCCATGTCAGGCCTCCTGCATGGAGCCTACTTCTCCTCTGCCTGGGTCTCTGCCTCTCTCTCTCTGTGTCTCTCATGAATAAATAAATAAAATCTTAAAAAAAAAGAGAGAGAGAAAGATGCACTGTTGATTTCACACTTTCAGAGTTGCTATGGGGTGTCTTCTTCCCCGATCTCAGAATAATTTATTCAAATAGCAGGCATTGTAGGCCTCTTTTTAAAGCGTGTGAGGTGTTTTCTAGGTGTAAGGGATACAGAAATGTATTTTAAAATCCCCATCTTCAAGGAACCCACAGTCAGGAAGAACATAAGCCTGAGACATGAATAACTACAATATAGTAGAAGTACTAATAAGAGCTCTTGAAGGGAGCAACTGCTTGAAGGATACAGGAAGAACTACACAGAGGAGGTTACAGTTGAGGAATAAGTAGGAGTTACTATGCCATTGGGGCATCCTCTTGGTTTATGGCAGACATAACCCTGGCATTCTGGCCCAGCCCCAATCCCTCTTCCCACAACATGTGAAAAGTTCCAAGGATTTAGTGATATGTTTTATTGTGGTAGGCCACTTTGATGAATTGGTTTGGAACTATGAAATATGAGTAACAGTATCTAATGGACAGCTATTGTCTTTTTATTATGCAACCTTTACTGAATAAATATTCCATCCCTAAAATCTCCCTGTTGAAGACCACCTCTCTAGTCTATATGTTTTCAGGGATAGACATGTGACTTAAGCTCTGCTAGTCAAAGTATTTAATGCCATTTGCCATAGTAATAGTTGGAAGATTGAGCACTGGTCCAATCAGAGCCAATGGGATGGAAGAGAAGTTTTGCTGAATTTTCTGGAAAGAAATCCACATTTTCCTGCTGGGCTTTATGCATGAGAAGATACAAAGTCTGGGGCTGTTCAGCCATATTATAAGGAGGACTGGAACCACTATGGAGGAGGGCAGTACTGAGAGAGATGGAAAGTCTATCCTGGTGATATTACTTTGGCCCCAGATCAAGCCATGCCAGAAGCTAGAACAATCCTTGGCCTTTTCTTTTTTCTTTTTTTTCAATTTTTATTTATTCATGAGAGACACACACACATAGAGAGAGAAAGAGAGAGAGAGAGGCAGAGACATAGGTAGAGGGAGAGGGAGAGGGAGAAGCAGGCTTCCTGCAAGGAGACTGATGTGGGACTAAATACTGGATTCTGGGATCACACCCTGGGCCAAAGGCAGATGCTCAACCACTGAGCCACCCAGGCATCGCATCCTTGGCCTTTTCTAGTGTATGAGCGAATGAAGCCTCCTTTAGCTTACACCAGTTTGGGTTGGATTTTATGTCTTCATTTGTACATGGTTGAAGGATCTAGAAATGTTTATTATTATTTTTTAAGATTTTATTTATTTATTCATGAGAGACACACTGATAGAGAGAGACAGAGACCCAGGCAGAGGGAGAAGCCAGCTCCATGCAGGGAGCCAGACTCGGGACTCAATCCCGGGTCTCCAGGATCCTGCCCTGGACTGAAGGCGGCGCTAAACTGCTGAGCCACCCTGACTGCCCTAGAAATGTTTATTCTGAGGAGGAAAACACCTAGGAGGGACATGAATGCATTCCAAATATTTGAAGGATGTTGGGCAGAAGAATTACTTGAATATTCTGTGTGTCTCCAAGGGGTAAAACTAGAATCAGTGGGTAGATGTTTCAGGTGGTCGGATTTCAGAGCAGTGTAAGTAATACTCTTGGGGCTCTACCCAATGAGAGCAGCTGGAAGATTTGATTCAACATTGTATTTAGAGAAAAAAACGTAAGAGAAGGAGTGGAAGAAATGGGCCTGCCCCCTGTGTTAAAAGCATCTTGCAATGGTACAAGACATTTAAAAGTGGTCTGATTTACCCTTTTTAATGTATTGAGATTTTAATAGTAGAGCTTTCATTTAGCTTTAGAATTCCTCAGAGTCAAAGAGAATATGGCTATTTACTAATTTACTCCTATTTCTCTAAACAAACTGTGACTGTGAGCCATTGGTGGACTATGAAATTAGTTTGGGCATTTGGGACCATCATTCTTTCAATGAAAGAGAAGAGAATTGTATGTAACAAGGGCAAGAGTTGTTTTGTGAAAATTTCAACTCCCTTTTATAAATAAAACATACACATAGAGAGACAGTAGAGAGTAATGGCTAAAAGCTTGAACTTTGGAATTAGACTGCAAAGATTAAGATTTTAGGTCTATCACATCTTAACAGTTATGATAATTAAATGAGAATGAGGTAATAGGTAAAGAACTGAGCAAGATCCTGGTGCTCCATACATTTTAGCTACACTGTTATTATTACTGGATAATTCTTAGGATCCAGAAATTGGATCCTTTTTTCTTTTAAGATTTTATTTATTCATTTGAGAGAGAGAGAGAGAGAACACAAGCAGGGAGGAGGGGCAGAGGAAGAGAGAGAAGCAGATCCCCCACTGAACAGGGAGCCCAATGTTGGCTCGATCCCAGGACCCTGGGATCATGACCTGAGCTGAAGACAGATGCTTAACTAACTGAGCCACCTAGGCACCTCAGAGATTGGATCCTATGAGAGAGAAGCAAAAGTCTATATGTGCATTTTAGGCCTCCAGATTTTACCAAACAACCCAAACCTACAATTTTGTAAGGAAGAAAAGAATCACCAGATATTGCTTGTGTCTTCTGGTAGTGCTTAAAGATGCTACATTGCCTGCTAGATGCCATCCAAAGCCAATAGCAGGACCATGAATATAGCTGAAGTTACGAGGCTATAAGCCTTCTTTTTAGATAGAAGGCATGTTCATTAATCTTTCTATCCCTAGCATCTCCCAGAGTACCTGGAAAATAACCACTTAACTGTTTAAATGTTATTAAGTGTCTTTAAAATTTAGTCTCGTCTTTTGATATTCTTTTCACAAACTAAAAGTCCTCTATCCTTTGTTTTTTCAAGGAATCTTTCTTGGCTCTTAAAAAAAAAGAAAACCTCCATCCCTCCCACCCCTCAGAGGCCCAGAACATGCAAGAAGCTCTCTCTCTCTCTCTCTCTCTCTCTCTCTCTCACACACACACACACACACACACACACACACACAAACACACACTCCACACCACACATATGTGATACCATATTAATGACTTCACAATCTTCAGGGATATTGGCTGTTTTTAAGTATCTATTATATATCTTTGTCACTGAACTCATGATTTCCCACTTTATCTCATTCAGAACCCATGGATGAATACCATCTGGTCCTGGTGATTTACTGCACAGAGTTCCTCAAGTTGCTCCATACCTTCTCCTCAGAGACTGAAGAATCTCTGTCAGGGCCATTCTCTGCTTTGCCATAAAATGTGTCCTTGGAACAGGAATTTCCCCATTGTCTTCTCCAATAAATACTGATTCAAAGTATTCATTTAACTGTTCATTTCCTTCATCATTCCATTTAATATTCTCCTTCTCCTAATGAAAGCTCTTGCAATAACAGATATAGTTGCACATAAAGAATGCCATGCACTCTTTATTACTATTATTATTTATCCTGATGCTTCTACATGTTTTGTCCGTTCTCTCTTTGACCTCTGTTAGTTCTCAGTGGATACAGTTTGAATTCCCATCAGAGCGTGTGGTCTACAAAGAATGTTTATTTTTTAGTAGAGGAGGCCTTTAAGGTAGTTTTTGTTTGTTTTTCTACTATAAATGAGAATATGTTTTCCTTGAAAATTTAGAAAAGTAGAAGAGGGTATTTCTTTCTTTCTTTCTTTCTTTCTTTCTTTCTTTCTTTCTTTCTTTCTTTCTTTCTTATGTATTTTTATTGGAGTTCGATTTGCCAACATCTAATATAACACCCAGTGCTCATCCTGTCAAGTGTCCCTCTCAGTGCCCGTCACCCAGTCACCCCATACCCCCGTCCACCTCCCCTTCAACTACCCCTTGTTCCTTTCCCAAAGTTAGGAGTCTCTCATGTTTTGTCAGGGTGTACATCTTTATAAACAACTAGCACTGATAACGTTATTTCACCTAAATGGCACATGATTCAGGGGCCTACATTTTGCATTTCTTTTTCTTTCCTTTTTTTTTAAGTTATTTAACATACAGTGCAATATTGGCTTCTGGAGTAGAATTCAGTGATTCATCATATATATACAACACTCAGTGCTCATCGTAACAAATGCCCTCTTTAATACCCATCCCCCACCCAGCTCCCTGCATTTCTTTCTGAAACATACCTGATTTCCTTCCCTCCTGTTCTCTTGTTCTTCCGTGCTAGGCTATGGGGGTTATGAGAAATAACACCTCTGCTATACCTCAGCCATGGTTGGGGTGTCCCTTTACTCAGCCTTTATGAAGAATATGTTATCATGTATGTCTTGCAGGGAGGGCTGGCCCTTGAAGAACTCAGCTACTGGGTGACATGAAGCATTTACCTCTCCTCACAATGACTCACTACATACCCTATTTTCATCTAATTCCATTTCCCAAAAACTGCCAGTACCTCATTAGTTTCTATGTTTTGTGTATAATCCCTTTTTTATTCCATCAGTCCTCAATTTACTTATAATTTCTCACAGACTTTCATGTTTCTTCTGCCTTAGCAAATTTCAGACCATTTTGTTGGTAACTAACCTCTGACTTGGCCCCAGAATATTCTCTGGTACCACAACTTCCCTTCTCTGGTGGATCAACCCTGACCAAGGTTCAGGGTCATTGTGAGCAAAATCATGGTAATATTCAGCCTGCTTTCCCCCAGTTTGACTGAGGACACCCTGGTGCAGTGGAAGAACATAGGCTTTGGAGTCAGACAATATGACCTCTCACTATTTGGGCTAGTAACTGAACCTTAGTTCATTCATCTGAAAAATAGGACAATAGTACAGTCTTCTGCTCTTTGATAACATACATTAGTTTTATTATTTATCTAACTCATATAATGCATTTTGTGTGAGGTATTTTGAGTGCTTTACAAAAGTTAACTCATTTATATACAATCAACTACAATCCTAAGAAAGCTTGGATTTAAAAAAAATTTTTATATGAATTTATTTGTTCATTTATAATGAAGCTTTCATTACAAAACGATTGTTTCAGTGAGGAAAAAAAGGGTTAGGAGCTAGAGAATTTCAGACTTATAATACCAATTATTTTATTTTTTTTCTTGTGGGATTTTTCAGTATTTAAATTTACATTAAAAAAGAATTTAGCGTAAGTGTTGTAGTGAATAGAATGGTGGCCACCCCATCTCCACCCCAAAAGATATGCCCACCCAAACCTGTGAATGTGACCTTACTTGGAAAAAAGGATTTTTTTGCAGATGTAATTAAATTAAGGATCTGAAGAGATCATCCTGGATGAACTTGCTGAGCCCTAAATCCAATGACACGTTTCTATAGCAGACAGATGAGGAAAAGACAAATAGATACAGAAGAAGGCCATGTGAAGATAGAGACTGAGATTGGAGTGATGCATTTATAAGCCAAGGAGTCCCAAAGATTGCTGAGAGCCATCAGAAACTAGGAGAGGTATATGAAATGGATTCTCCCCAGAGTCTCCAGGAAGCACCAATCCTACCAACACTTTTATTTTGGACTTGGTCTCCAGAACTGTAAGAAAATTAATTTCAGTTGTTTTAAGCCACCAAATTTGTGGCAATTTATTATGGCAGCCTTAGGAAACTAATGCAAATAAAGTTTGTTATTAAAAGCTAAAAATCATAAATTGAGGGATCAAAAGAACAGAAACAAACCTACAAGTTAGAAAATTATGAACAAAACATAAAAGTTGATCGAAAGCCAAAGACTTCTAGGTCTGTAAAATAAACAACAGTGAGCTCATAACCACAGTTAACAGAGAATGTAAGGCCAAGCAAATTAAGCCAGCTGCTCAAACAAAGCTGCTGAATGCTACTTTACTCCTGAGATACTAGTTTTTTGAAAGGTGAGGTGCTAATTCCCTATTACAATTGTGCAATGACCAATTGCAGTCCACATGATGCAAAACATATCCCCTGTTCTATTAAATCAAGTTATATCCAGAAGTGAAGTAAAAATTTGAGCATTAGAAGAAATCCATGCATATTCCCTGTGGTCTTCATAAAGCTTAAAAATGAAATAATGCAAATACTACTTCTCACACATTTATGGGCATATAGAAGTGTTAAATGCATGTTTCCTTTTGCTTGTAGAAAATAGATGGTCATCAGCAAAGCTTGATGGTCAAAGCTTGTTCACACACTAAATATTTTGTGAATAGTGAGGGTACAAACCTATTTCTCTCTCTAATTGCCTTGCACTTTTACAATACTGACCACCATGGTATTTATAATCCAAGCCACGGGCCTTCCTTATGCAAGAATCAAGAATGACTGAGGATGATATTATAGTATTTACAGGGCTGAAAATTTTTGTAAGTTTAAATGTGTATGTAACTCTTGTCTTCAGGGAATGATGGGGGAATGGAACTTAGGATAAAATGTAATATAGCAGCAAACATTCAAAGAATGGCCTCATGCAATCCTATCCATTTGTTCATTCATCCAGTCACTCAGCCCTCTTAGCTAAACATTTGTTGTGTGTCCAGACTGCATTAGGCACCCCAGAACTTAAAAACAATGCAGGTGAAAGTCTTGAAGAACACTTAAGACAAGACATGTGTCAGTGAATGATTCTGAAATAATAGCAGCAAGGCTGTGTGATTTCACTGGAACAGACTAAGTGGCTATGCTAATTCAAGTTTGAAGTAGCATTGGAAGAGCAGAGACAGGGAAAGCTTTTGGGATGGGGGCTTTCAAATGGAGTCTTAAAGGAATATTAGACTATGGGCTTTAAAAATTTGTTTGCAACTCAGCTAATGTCACATGTGCTTCCTATTTCCAGGCCTAAAACTATTGCATAATGCTTAGCGTATAATAGGTGCTTGACAAATATTTATTGAATGAAAAAAAGAATGGGAAAAAAAAAAAAGAATGGGGTGAGTTATTGTTGCCTACTCCATGCAGCTCCAGGTGAATCTTTCTAATGCATATATCAATTGATGTCACTTACCTGCTCTAAAGCTTCTAGAACACCCTGCTACCTCCTGAGAAAAAGTAGAAAGTGATTTTCAAATCACATCGTGTTGGGTTTGAGTTGTATTGCCTTCAGACTGGTCCCCATCCTATCCAATATAATTTAGCTCTCTTTTACATCCTTACTGTTCTTTTGACACCAAAATTTAACCATGTCACTCTTCCTGTCCTTCCCACCTCTTGCTTAAAATCTTTTGCTAGATGCCCCTCTATCCTCAGAATCTGCTATTTGCCACTCTCTCCAGCTTCTCCTTTCTTGACTCTGTCCTTAAACTTCTCACTGTCTGGAGGATGTCACATTTCTGTTTCCTCTGAGCTTCATACGTACGTGGAATGCTCTGCTTGTAATATTCCTCTCTACTATATGCCCTCCCCACACCATCCCCAGTATCAGGCTAACTCCTGTGCATCTTTCTGATCTAGGCTTAAATGACACTTCATTGTTGACGCCTTTCCTACTTCCAGGTAGGTTTCTAGGATATTAGGGTTACAAAGCACCTTACAATTTTTCCATTGTGGCACACACCATAGTTGATTATAAAGACTTGCTTTATAATGGTTGTCTTCCCTTCCTATTGGCAGTGCTGTGAAGACAATGCCTGTGGCTGGTTCATGGCTGTCTTTAGTACCTGGCACAGTCCCTGGACGAATGAATATCTTTTGAATAAATTAATGAGATCTAAAACTTGCTGGCTACATGACCCTAGGCCAGAAATGTCACTCTGGACCTCAATTTTCTCTTTTGTAAAATGAAAATAATAGCTGCCTCATAGAATCTTGTATACTCTAAAGCATCATATAAATGTCTACTTTTAATGGCCTTCTATGAAAGGATCCTCACTTGTCTTTTTATCTTATTTCCTGCTTCACCCATTAATGTGTACTTGGCACCAAACTAGATTTATCTGCTTTTTCTTAAACTTTACTTTATGTTTCCTATCTTTGTACCACTGCTCATGCTGTTTCCACTGCCTAGAATTTCCTTCTCCCAATTTCAGAATTTCCTCCATCCCACCTCCATGGAGTGTCTCTTGATTGTCCTAGTTAAAAGTTACCTGTACGTTCAGTTTTTGTGGCATTTTATCTGTCCCTCTTCTAGAAGATGTTCTACTTTCAACATTGTATTAAGGTTATTTATGTATAACTTCTAGTTTAGCAGAGTCAGTCTTCCTGGGTTCATATCCTAGATCTACCTATTTACTAGCTATGTCATCATTGGCTAGTTAGTGAGCTTCAGTTTTTGATCTGTAAGGTAAGAATAATAATAACATCCATCTTATAAGTTATTTGGGTGGAGGGTTATATTACATGAAATTGCATAAGTAGATAATTTAGCACAGTGTCCCATACATAATCAGTGATTGTGTGCTTAACATAATCAACATTATCATCATCATTATCATCTCCCTAATTAAAATGTGAATTCCTTGAAGACAAAGATTATGTTTTTATAGGTTCTCCTATTACACTTAGCATAATGCCTGTCTCCATATTTGGTTCTCAATAAATGTTTGTTGAATGCAGGCATAAATAGTATAGACAAATAGGACAAAATAATGACTTTTTCTTTTGCTATAAAATGATGCAAGTTTACCACATTTTGGGGCTTTTCAGTAACTACTGTCCCTGTGAATTTCTCCAAGGAGCATGAACATTTTGAAATAGTATGTAATAGAATAGGCCCACTATGTTGCCATCAGTCTGGAATTTGGAAAATTACAAGCAGAATTAAAGAACAGTATTAGAATTATTTATTCTTTCTATGCCCCTTTATTGCATTCATTTTGGGAGAAATTATCTATTCTTGTTTAACAAGAAGATTACATTACATATTCATGTAGAAAGAATTTTACCAATTTGTGGAAACTTTTCTCAGATCTTGCCACATGTTAGATGTCAGGCAATGTCTCATTTGGAGAGAGAAAAAACAACTAGAGTTACTGTGATTTACAGTGAGACAAGTTATTCTGAATTTCCTTGGTAAAAAGAAAATGAAAACTACATTTGTAAAATACCATAGAGGTTCATCTTCTAAACAGTCTCTTATCTGGAAAATATATGTAGTCATTTTTCTAACTTAATAAAGAGATAAAGCAAGTTCCACTTATCCTCATTTTGCCTGTAATGAATATACCAGATGAGATTTTGCTATGATATGTGACTGCTCTTTCATTAACAGATTAGATAATTGCCCTCTTGGAATGGACCAACTTTAATATTTAGCACCTGACTTAATCCTGAAATAATCTAGAACTTTTTGAAAGTCAGTGTGCAGAGCTATGGTTAGAGGAAAGACACAGTACACAGGGGAAGTCATGAAGTTATTTTTGCCTGCTTCTTGGGAGATGGGCCATTGTCTCCATGGCAGGACTTCCGTGGCAGTAGAAAAACTGGATCCCATTTAACTGATCAAGTTCTAAAATTCCACCTTTCAGAATTCCATTCATTGCAGTTGGTTTGTGGGGGAAAAGGGGTTACTTAAGAGAAATAGTAGCTTGGGAGGCAGCTTGGTGTACAGCAGAGTCTGGCAAAGTATGGTCTGGAACACAGTCACATTCATTAGTTTATATATTATCTATGGTTGCTTTTTTGTGTTGCAATGACAGAGTTGAGCTGTTGCAGTAGAGATGTGTGGCCCTTAAAGCCTAAATATTTACTCTCTGGCCTTTTATAGAAAACTGCTCCTGACCCTGGTATAGAGGAAAGAACTTTAAATGTCATGGAGTCATTCTTAGGGTTGAATTCCATCTCTTAGTTACTAGCTCTGTAACTTTAGTTAGGTGATCATTCATTCATTCATTCATTCAATAAACTTGTGATTCCCAGACACTGTGCTTGGCATTAAAGATGAAGTGGTTTCTGCATCTAAGGATTAATGATACCTAGTTTGCTGGGTTATTGAGAGGATTAAATAAAATTAAGTATTCAAAGGGTCTAGCATGTAGTAGTTGCTCAATAAATGATTTTCATTTATTAAAAGATACTTGAAAATTCTAAAGATAAAAAAATAAAATAAAATTCTAAAGATATTAAAATATATTTAACAAAGTCCATAAATTACCATTCTCCTAGTATGTTGGAAGTTATTTAGGAGTGGGGTAAGGAGAGGCAGAATGGTAAGTTGATGGCTAACCAAGAGCTAGACTGGTATCTCAAGTGGTGTTGAAGAACCTATAGGGGGAGAGTGACATTGGAAAGTCGGGGGCAGAGAAGCAGAAACAAATGACATTGCAGTTTTGCTCCAGGTCTATTTTGTTTGATGTAAACTTTTGTGGGACCCAGTCTGGGATGGCACTTAGCCCTTTAAAAGCCAGCAGGCAAAATATTTCTTGTAGATAATGGAGCCAGAATTTTGATTCCTAGACATTCTGTTTCTGATACCTTTAGCCATTACACCACTGTCTCTCAAATTAGAATCTAGGCTTCCATAGATGTATTATCAGGGATCCTAGAGTTCTCTATGAGGGCATTTACATTTAGGTTTTAATTTTTTAAAATATTATTCACTTATTTATTCATGAGTGACACACAGAGAGAGGCAGAGACACAGGCAGAGGGAGAAGCAGGCTCCCTGCAGGGGAGGGAGGATCACGCCCTGAGCCAAAGGCAGACGCTCAACCACTGAGCCATCCAGGCATCCCTAGGTTTTAATTTTTATAATAATCTAAGAAAAGAAGAGAAAAAGGCAATATAAACATAACCTGGACATCCCAAATGACCTCCTTATAACCTGCAATTGCTGTGGTGTCTTTCTCTAAGTTTGTATTTGTGTTTAGATTGGGTAATTTTAGTGGGCTAATGAGGAAAGAACAGAAGCAGTAGACCTAATAAGAAAACGATATGTTGACACCATTGGAAGATCATATTATAATACTACTACTTACTCCAAGGGCAAAGGAGTAAACAAGAAGTTTTACAATAATTCTAAGAGAGAAAAGAGGTGGGAGAACTGAATCATCACATAGCTCATAGGGGTACTGCTGCACCACACCAAACTTGGGCATGTTTAGAATGGCAAAACTATAGCCACTCTATAACTTGAATTTCATTAGTTTTGTGGTTTTGCTTATATTTAATTTATAAATTTGTTCTGGTTTTGTAAATTGTACAAAAGCTATGTACATAAGAAGATTTTAACCTAGTTCTTTCTTTATTTTTAAAGGCTTTATTTATTTACTCATGAGAGACACACAGAGAAGCAGAGACACAGGCAGAGAGAGAATCAGGCTCCATGCAGGGAGCCCGATGTGGGACTTGATCCCAGGATCCTGAGATCATGACCTGAGCCAAAGGCAGAGGCTCAACCACCGAGCCTCTGCAGGCGTCCCTAACCTAGTTCTTTAAAACCAAGTTTTACATTATGACAAAAATGATTTCAGTGGTATTCTAAATAATTCTTTATGTGCTCTTGCCTTATTTCACAATTTAAGGCTTCATTGAATGGGGGCACTCTCTAAATTCTTCCAGAAGTGTTCAGAAGAATAGCCCAGAGCTGGAGAGAAGGCAGGAGAAATTTTTCCCTTTAGTGTGTGGATGTCCTGTGCTTCTGTTGATGAGGTTATTTTTCCATGCATAGGAATATGTCCAAAAGAGATGAATGCTGATCCTTCAATATGGTTATTTAAATTATAATCCTATTTCTTTCTGGTGTTATTCCAGATCATTCAATTTCCATTTCTATGATTTTTGCTTATCAATGAAATATCTCTTCATCAGGGTCTGATGCCTATGCTACTGTCTTCAGAATGGTTCTTGGCTCTTATTTATTCAGAGAAGCAAGGGGGTAAGAACTGTCAGACTCCCCAGCCTTCCAAGCCTGAATTTATTTTATAAATAAATTTGTTTCTTTATTGTCTATCCTAGAATGTAAACTCCATGGAGGTAAGGATTTTCTCTTGTTTATCCCATTCAGGGTTCTGTTTTGTTTTGTTCTTTTAAAGATTTTATTTATCTATTCATGAGAGATACACAGAGAGAGGCAGAGACATAGGTAGAGGGAGAAGCAGGCTCCTGTGGGGGGCCCGATGCAGTACTTGGTTCCAGGATCTTAGGATCACGACCTGAGCCAAAGGCAGATGCTCAACCACTGAGCCACCCAGGTGCTTCCCATTCAGGGGTTCTAAACCAGGAGCAGTTTCCACCCCCAGGGGACATTTGGCAATGTCTAGAGACATTCTTGGTTGTCATGACTAGGGTGGGAGCTACCACTGGCATCTAGTGTGTAGAGGCCAAGGATGCTGTTAAACATCCTATAATGCACAGGACAGCACTCCTCTTCTCAGTTCCATCCTCCCCCTCTCACTCCCATCCTTTCCCTACCCAACAGTAAAGAATGTAGTCCAAAATGTCAATAGTGCTAAAGTTGAGAAACCCCCAGTTCAAAAAAACCCCAGTCTGGCAAGTAATAGAGACTCATAAGTATTTGTAGAATAAATGAAAAAATAGTTGGGCATATGCCAGCTATCAGGGAGTATGGTAGAAGCTTACAGATGTAGCAAGATCATTTATTGACATATTAGTTTGGTTTGGTTCGGTTCCCTCTGTATTTTTCCTGCCCTCCCCCCTTCAAAACTGGTAGCTATTGGACATTTCCTTTTTTTTAAAAAAAGATTTATTTATTTGGGGGGGGCAGAGGGAGAGGGAGAGAGTTTTAAGCAGACTGTGCCTAATGTGGAGCCCCACACAGGGCTCGAACTCATGACTGTGAGAAACCAAGGGTCAGATGCTTAACCGCTGCACCACCCAGGCACCCCACTATTGGGCATTTCCTCTCCTCAGAGTGTGTGACAGGACTGAGAAGTGGCCGAAGAAAGATTCTCTTGACTTTGTGAAGGTGAATCACTGAGATTATGGTGTCCTGGAGGGACCTTTCTGTGACCTTGTAGAGATGAAAGTGTGGAGTCCTAATAATGGCAAAAATTGAATTTCTTTCCATCCTGTTGGAGTAGGAGTTTGAAGTTGGATTTAATCTAATAAAATAATATGCAATTTCCTGTATATCTGAATTTATGGAATAGAATTTATATATTATACATTATTTGATTTATAAATTCTTAAGCAACTGTACAAGATCTGAAACTGTATAGATGAGAAAACAGATTGAGAGAGAGATATTAGCTTACTTCAGATCATATAAATTATAAATTAAAAACCTAGGATAGGATTTGAACCTAGCTCAGTCTGACTTGAGAATCCCAAACCAAGACTATCTGTCTTTGAGTGAAAAAAGTTGATGGGTGAAGGGATAAACACAGTACAAAACTTCCTTCCTAGACTATTCCTTTTCTCACTAGAGGAATTTTTGCTTCTGAACTGGTTTTCTCTTTCTTCCTAGGTGGGCTATTGATTAATAAACTAATACTAGCACCTACCATGTCCAAGATGTTAAGCTACCAGAGATGGGTTATAGGTTTTATTTCATGTGTCATCTCTGATCACTTAGCAATGGCTATAAATGTGTTGAGAAGGATTCTCAGGCGGAGTCTGGGAACAGAGCCATCATCAATTAGTTGTCTGCTGTTGTGTCTCGTGGTTTGCACACATTCCACACATTTACATTCCCTGTGTGGGGCACTAGGGGGCAATCAAAGATGAATAAGGTCCCCTAAGGAAATAGCCATCCTTTAAGATTCAGCTCCATTCCCACCACCTCCAGAAATTTTTCTGATCATCCCAGCTTCTCTCTCTTTTGAATCCTATAGCTACAGTATAGTAGGTGAGATAGGGAAATATAAAATTTCTCAGGAAACTTAGCTCTGCTGCATACTCCTCATGTATGCATCTCACTTCCTCAGCTGGACAGTAAGACCCTGGGGCTCCATGGGTAGTGCTCAAGAAACTCTACATCTTTCATATGACTTAATACAATAGACATTCAATGAATATTTGTTGTGCAGAGAGAGGTTAAATGAATTAATGAATGAGATGGGATACTGCATACCAGGACTTTTATTCCTATTGGGTTGAACAACATGCAGATAAATACATGACTTTAAAACTAAACACCTGACTGGGCACCTGGGTGGCTCAGCGGTTGAGCGTCTGCCTTCAGATCAGGGTGTGATCCCAGAGTCACAGGATCAAGTCCCACATCGGGCTCCCTGCATGGAGCCTGCTTCTTCCTCTGCCTCTGTCTCTGCCTCTCTCTCTCTCTCTGTGTCTCTTATGAATAAATAAATAAAATCTTAAAAAAATAAAACTAAACACCTGATACCTAGCATATTAAGTGACCTCTAGGACCCTTCTCTAGCACTGTGATTAACATACATTCTGCCTCAGTGTAGTTCCTCAAACATCTGTAGCTGTTAAATTTTTTGAACATCTAGATTGAACATTTCAGTCTAAAACTGAAACTACTCCCAGAAATCATCATCCCTATATCCTGTTTTTTTTTAAAGATTTTATTTATTTATTCATAAGAGAGAGAGAGAGAGGCAGAGACACAGGCAGGGGGAGAAGCAGGCTCCATGCAGGGAGCCCAACATGGGACTCGATCCTGGGTCCCCAGGATCATGCCCTGAAGGTGGCACTAACTGCTGGGCCACCTGGACTGCCCCCCTATATCCTGTTTTATTCATTTCCTAGCACTTGTTCCTGTGAAACATACTCCATATTTTACTTATGTATTTTATTGTGTGTCTTCCCCACAAGAGGGAAGAATGCAATGAAGACAGGATTTTCATCTTTTACTGGCTGTTTGTTTTTGTTACCTGTTGCTATGTAAAGAAACAATTCCAAACTTAGTGGCACAAAATAACATCCATTTCAAACAAAGGATTGCAGAAGAGGAGGAGGATGTGGGGATGGGGTCACTGGGTGTTGGGCACTAAGGAGGGCACTTGATGGGATGAGCACTGGGTTTTATATGTTAGCAAATTGAATTTAAATAAAATCTTTTTAAAAATAACATCCATTTCATTATACAGGCGGATTTTGTGGTTAGGAATTCAAAGAGGTTGTACAGTAGGTATATTCATTTTCTACTGCTATATAACCTATTACCACAAATTTAGTAGTTTAAAATAATTTACATCTGTTATCGCAGTAGGTCAGGTGTCTGGGCACAGCTTAGGTGGGTCCTCTACTCAGAGGCTCACAACTTTGCAATCAAGGTATTGTCCAGGCTGCATTTCTTTCTGAAGGTGAGGGCCCTTCTCAAACTCATATGGCTGTTGGCAGAATTCAGTTCCTTGTGGTCGTAGGACTGAGGTCCATGTTTTATTGTTGGCTGTCAGTATGGGGACTACTCTTAGCTCAAAAAACCATTAATAGTCCCTTGCCACATGGCCCTCTCATGACATGGTAGCTTTCTTCTTCAAGGTTGGCAAAGAAATCTGTCTCCTCAGGAAGGGCTCAATCCCTCTTTTAAGGGCTTTTACCTGATTAAGTCAGGCCCACCCTGGAAAATCTCCCTTTTTGTTAACTCAAAATCATCTAATTTGGGAGCTAAGTTATATTTGCAAAATCCCTTCCTTTTACCATATGACATAATTGTGGGAATGGTATCCTATCAAATTCACAGCCCTTTTCCTCCCCTCAGAAGGGGTTTGTACAGACTGGGTATACAAGGGGAGTATGTGGGAATCTTGGGGGCCATTTGAATATTATGCCTACCACAGCAGAAGTGTCTTGTCTCTTTTCTCTTCTTGAAGCCAGGTGGGGTGGGGAGTTATCTCAGCTGGGAAGACTGGAATGAGCTGGGGCTGGAACCATTCATAGGTACCTTACTTAACTCTCTAGCCCCTGATTAGAGACGACTCAGATGATAGGCTCAGTGGGGACTGAAGACCAGAGACACTTATATGTAGTCTGTCCATGTGACTTGGGCTTTTCACAGAATGGGGCTGGTTCTGAGAGGAAGGATCCCAGAAGAGATCATCTGGAAATGAGTGTTTCAAGAGATCCAGGTGGAAGCTGAATGGATATTTATTACCTAGCCACAGATGTCACATAGCGTCATTGCTGTGCCACAAACCTGCACACATTTCAGAGACATAGACTCTTCCTCTTGATGGAGTAATGGGAAAAAGTCTGTAGCCACTATTTTTTTAAATGCCACCAGCAGGCATATAATAAATATTTGCTGGATTAAAGAAATATTTGTCTAATGACTCTAATTCAAACTAGGATAGAATTATATCAAGGAAAACTATCCAGCAGAGACATATCTCAAATGATGAATGTGTTTAATAGGTGAAAGTATAGGAAAGGCATTTTAGGCAGAGGGAACAGCACATGCAAAGACATTGAAACAGGAAAAAGCTGGGTACACTAGGGCAACTATATGCAGTTCATTGTAGCTAGAGCATAGAGTGTATATGGAGTAGTGGGGAGTGATAAGTATCAGGAGATGGGCAGGAGTCAGGTCATAGGGGGACCTGTGGGTCATGCTTTGGAGTTTTCCTGGAAGAGTTGGGAAGACATCGAAGGGTGCCGGGAGTTCAGATAGGCATTTTAGATTCATATGTCTGCAATATGGAGGATAGATTGGAGGTATGGAGAGCAGTGAGAAGGCTGCTATAGTAATTCAGGCAAGAGATGATGAGAATGAATTGTAGCCTTTGCATTGTGAACAGAGAGGAGAGGACAGTTTCCCACATCAGAGTCTCATTCAGTAACTTTAGTATTGCTTTACTTATTTATTTTTGCATACATTGCAATCTGAATTCCTGTTCTTACTATTCATCACAGAGTTTGATGCTCATCTGGAATGCATGAGTGTTAAAATTCATTGGCATAAGCCGGGCGTGGCGTACAGTGCTTCTGAGCACTGCTCCCTACACAATCTTTACAGCTCAGCTCTGAACCAGCTCCCTTGGTGATGAGTGTTGGTGATGAGATATAAATACATTGAGATGAAGGCAAGACAGTCACCTTGGCTTGGGATACAGCAAGGAGATAGAATCTGATTCCTGCTTTGCTTGTGTTCAAAGCAGCATGACATATTTGTACAGCAGTGTTCTCTCTGGAGTGTCAAGTACTTAATAAATATCACCTCTGCACATTTTTGCAAATAGAGCCAGTTGAATTCCCAGGTTTCATGGCCTTTTTGCAGAGTTTCTGAGGTGAGTAAGCTTCTTCTATTTCATCTCTTCACTAGGAAATTATGAAAAGACTGGTCACCTTTAGGACTAGGACATATTCTTGACTCCTTCCTATTGATGGAGGGACCAAGACCATGACCCTTATAATACAGATTGGGAAACGAGGTTTGAGGGTGGGATAAGATCCTAACAACTGGTCAAGTGTGGAAAACTGGGAAAAATTCAGATCACACATCTCATCTCATGTAAGTAATGAACTTGTCATCTTTGGTACCTAAAATAAATCTATTTTGTTTAATAACTGTTAAGGAAATTTTAGATACTAAGAATTCCTTTGATTCAGTTCAATAAATATTTATTAAACATTTACTATAAAGTAAACACTATTCACAATGAGAGATCAATAACTACAAAAATCCCTGTCCTCATGAAACTCACATTCTGGTGAGGGGAAACAATAAACAAAAATGATCACAAGGAAATTATAACTAAGATTATATGTGTATTAGAGGTAGTAATCAAAATTAATAATATATTGGAACATGATATGTTTAAAACACAAAGCTGAGTAAAGGGGACTGGAAGATATGCAGGACATGGTTTGCAATCTTAAATAGGGTGATCATGGTATGCTTATTAAAGGATCTTTTTTTTAATCCTCAACTTCATCCCGTTACACGTGAGTGAAGGAATCCTTATTCTTAAGTTGCTTAAATTGTGTTATCTCTCTGAGTTTCAATTTCCCTGTTCTTTCAAACACCACATATTTGTTGTATTAATGGTGTTGTTCCAATCTATACTTTGGAAAATATCAATAAATAATTGACACATACACCGCTCTTATAATGTCCAGCAGGAATGTTATAAGCGCTTCTCAGAAAGTATGGTGGATGCTCTAAGAGTGATAGGTTCGAATGCTGTGAGAGCATATCATCAGTCTTCAAGTCAGGGAAGACCTCTGAGAAATGTCATGTAAGCTGAGACCTAAATAATAACTGGTAAAGTGGAGTGGGCTAGGATGGGAAAAGATGTTCCAAGCAGAGGAAACAGCCTTTGTGAAAGACAGTCTGGGGTCTTTGATGACTTGGCAGAAATTCACTATGGTAGGAGTAAAGACAATAAAGTGAAAGTTGTCTGGAAAGGTGAGTAGACGTCAAGCCACACAGATGCCAGTAGCCATGTAAATTACCCGTAAAATGAAGATGAAGAATCATCTCCCATTGAGTAGATAGATGTTCAGTAAACAATGCCTGTTAACCATATAAATAGTGACAATAATAATAATGAATTAGACCAGTGCATAACCTCAAACTAGTTGAAAGTTGGTATCCTTGGTGTATCTTCCTGGTAAGGTAAGCCTCTTTTTGGTAGCAGGATGCCGACTTGGGTTAGTATTTAAGGGAAACCTAAAGCTTTTTTTATTGACTTCTGAGACTAATATGTATAGTCCCTGATTTCCTTGATAGGGTGATAAAGGAACAGAATTTGAAATTGGAGACAGGTAGAGCTGGCTTTCAGTGTTAAGTCTGCCACTTACTAGCTCTGCGACCTTGGACAAGTCTTTTATGTTTCTGAATCTCAATGACCTTATCTGTAAAATGAAGATAATAATCTATTCACTCTCAAAGGGCTTATTGTAAGGATCAAATGGAGTGATATTTGAAAAATTGTATTGTAATTTCTGAAGTGTCACAGGTTGGTTTGACTTATTTTTGGGTATATTGATGGGAAAAGATCTTAAGAAAAAGCCTTCTCTTTGTATTTTCCCCAGACCAGGTTATTTCCATCACAACTGCAATATAATTCAGCACATTTCTCAGCCAGTGTGCTAATGCTTTCTTTGCTTGTTGAGGGAATATTGTTTTGAGGCCCCAATTCATTATGGTGCTGCTCTAAAATTCTTACACTGAACACAAATACAAAATCAGGAAATAGTGGTCATGTGACATTCATTCACATTTCTCTACAAATAATAGGGATCTGTTTAGGTGGCAATAGGCAAGTGTAATCTCCCCCATATTACTGTAATTATTAACTACTGCTCCTAAAATCTATCGAGTTATCATTATTGTTATTATTATGAAACTCAATCCCATTTCCATGTCATAAAGATAAACCAAATCTCATTTCAATTAGTTACAGCAGGAGGGAATGAACTTTAAACAGACATTTAATTTCTGAAAAAAAAATTAGGAAGTTCTTCATGGAAATGTTATGGCATTTTGAAACAGATTAATAGTTCAGTGTGAACACATCCACCCTGCAGCTAAATGATGGGTGTATGATGATGAGGAGACAGGTTAAATGAGCAAAACCAGTTGATACCACTGGTTTGGTTCTAATCAAATAGTATTCACTTTATGACTCTTCAGTGCTATTCTTTTTTTTTTTTCCATTTACAGATTGAATGACTGGTTTTACATTATGGAAGTATTTTATTTATTAAGAGAAAGTAATTGACTTTCAGGTTGATAATAAAATTTTAACAAAATATTCCCAAACTAGATGCTGTGGAGGGACACATTCTCCCCCAAAAAGTCAAACTCCCAAATTTTTGACCTGTAGCTGCGATAGAGGTGGAGAGCCCTAGAAACTGATTCAGAAAGCTTGTCCATTTTTTTTCCTTTTTATTAACATTCATATCCAAGAGTATGCCCACTTTTCAGCAGCTGAACATGACAAGGGGAAAAGGTTTCAATGATGAATTCTTGTGTGTGTCTGTAAATTTCATGCTTGTGAAGTTGGATTAATAGCAACGGAGACTGAAGTCCTTTTGTTCTTGCACAAACAGCTACAAAGCAGAGAGCAACAGTGTGAGCGTCCCAGTCTAGCAAGGGCCTCAAGGCATGACTGGAGGGACCTCGCAGTCAATCTCTGGCCTTTCTTCTGAGGGCTAATTATGGCATTTGTTCCACTGGGACCTGGATGGAAACCACGAAACGAATGTCAGCAAGACTTCAACATTTCTTTTAGTCTCCATGAGGGCAGGGTTTGAATGAAATCTTCTAGATTTAAATCTGTTGCCACAGAATTACCATCTAAGGCCTCTCCTCAGTTCTCGGGAAAAGAAAACATAAGCTAATCTGGTTGGCTTGTGGTTACAGAAGGCTTCATCTTTGGATCTTTGGAACACGGTTCTTATCTCCAGGTCACTGGAACTGTTGCTAGGTGTATGATGGATTAAAATCCCTATTCCTGGAAAAGAGACACTACCTCACTGTACTACACTGCTATAAAAAGGATAAGTCCTTTGGAAGGGATTTGTTGTACACAATTGAAATAAAGTTAATAAAACTTTGACTTTTGACCTAACATCATTTTTAAGAGGAACTGAAAGCATTTCATCTAATTCATTTTAGTACAGTTTGTGGCCCTATTAGGTAGATTTGTGATTAGGAACAGTGGTTCTTAAGTGAGAGCTTATCTTCATGAACTGTTTTTAGAGAGATGAGAAAAAGAAGGACAGTGTAGCAAGCTTTTTTTTTTTTTAAGATTTGTTTATTTATTTATTCATGATAGACAGAGAGAGGCAGAGACACAGGCAGAGGGAGAAGCAGGCTCCATGCAAGGAGCCTGACACAGGACTCCATTCCGGGACTCCAGGATCACGCCCTGGGCCAAAGGCACCAAACCACTGAGCCCCCCAGGAAACCCCTGTAGCAAGCTTTTTAGTAAAACTTCATTTATTACTCTACTTTAGGGAGTTAAAGATATTTTTTATTTTAAGAAATGATACTGATGGTAGATGGTCATTGGTTTTTAAAAAATGCCCTTTACAAAATACAGAAGATGGCAAACAAGTTTATTCTCACATTTTTAAAAAGTTTCATTTTTTAACGTTCAGATCAGCAAAATCCCTAAATCTAAAAACCAATGTCACAGAGCAAGGGCTTTAGAGTTTGGACTCTAGGACTTACTGGCTATTTAACCTTGAGCATGATAACTACTTTCTGAGCCTTGATTTTTTTCATTTATAAAATGGAGATTGAAGAATTTATCTCATAATATTTATAAAAGTAAAAAAATTGGAAACAGCCCAATTTGATAGATACAGATGTCTATTAACTGGTGATTGGAAACAAACTGTGGTATATCTATTCAATAGAATACTATTAGCAATAAAAAGGAATGAACTACTGATACATGCTACATACTGGATGAACCTAAAAATATTATGCTAAGTAAAAGAAACTAGGCATACAAGACCACACACTATCATTCCATGTGTATGTAATGTTCAGAAAAGACAAATCTATAGACAGAAAGTAGATTTGTGGTTGTCTGGGCTGAAGGTGAGAGAAAACATTGAAGTAAATGGATATGAAGGATATCTTTGGGATAATGGAAATAGTCTAAAATAGAATTATGGTAATAGTTACACAAGTCTGTACATTTACTAAAATTCATTAAATTATATACTTAAAGATGGGTGAATTATTTACTATGTAAATTATATCTCAATAAAGCTTTTAAAAAATAACTTAAAAAGAAAAATGAGTTATAATGTGTGAAGCATCTAGCCCAGTGCTGGTACATAGTATGTGTGTAATGAAGAGCACCACAGTTAATGAACTATGTTGGCCAACCTTTGGGAGAACTCCCTCCTCCACTGTGACTTGTTGGACTTTGCATGAGTGAGAAATTAATTAAAACCATTATGATTTCAATGTTTATATGTTACCACAACTAACATATATCTCTGCTTGCAAGGAAATTGCAGGCTGACTGGAGACAAGACCTATTTATAAAATAATTAGATTGTTTACATTATGGCTGAAATAAGCCATTTAAGATTAAATGACCAAGTGGTCACACAGATATTGTTCTGGGACTTCAGGAAAAGGTGAATTCTCCATGTCAGGAAAGAGCCCTAAGTTGGATCTTGAGAATGGGGAAGAAATCAGGTAGAAAAGAAGAAGCAGAGGGATGTTCTAGAAAAGTAGGACAAATGCAGTTAGAGAAATGTTAGCCATGGTCACTCAGGGTGCTCCAGGAAAAGAGTTTGGGCTTTGAAAGCAGACAGATTTGGGTTCAGACTCTGGCTTCCCCATTTGCAAACTGTGTGACCTTGAGCAAGTAACTTAATTGTTGACTGAGACCTAATTTCATTATCTATAAAGTGGTGATAATAATACCTATCTTTTAGGATTAATGTTAGTATTAAGTGAGATATCCTCTGCATAAATCTCTTAGCATGTGCCAGGATTATAGAAGGTATTTAATAAACATGAATTTCCTTTCCTCTTAGCCCTCAAAGAAGTGATAATTTAGTTATGGAAGAAACACATACTGGGAATGATTTTTTTTTAAAAGACATTGTCGGATTAAAATCAAATTAATTTTGCAGTTAGACATTTTTATTCATCTTAAGATCTAGATTATCAATTAACAAATCCTGTATTTCTCCTTGGCAATACTCCTGGCATTTTTTTAAAAATCAACTTTATTATGATATAATTTACATATAACATACTGCACCCATTTAAAGTGTACAATTCAGTGAGTTTTGACAAATGTTACACTGAGTACCCACCACCACAATTAAGATACAGAACATTTCCATCATCTTCGAAAGTTCCCTCATGCCCTATTGCAGTCTATCCTCCCCTTTATACTTGGCCTCAGGCAACACTGACATATTTCCTTTATTGTTTATTTGCTTGCTCTTTCTAGAATTTTGTATAAGTGGAATCTCATACAGTATGTATTCTTTTGTGCTTGGCTACTTTTTCTCACCATAATGTTTTTGAAACTTATCCATGTTTCATTTTAGTAGTCCATTCCATTTTTTTTTTGCTAAGTTGTATTCTATTGTATAGATGTATCTCTATTTATCCATTTACCTGCTGGTGGAAATTTGGAGTTTCCAGTTTTTAGCTGTTATGAATAAAACTGCTATAAATATTCAAGTACAGCCTTTGGTAGATACATGTTTTTATTTCTCTGGGGTAAATAATCTAGGAGTAGAATTGTTGTGTCATAAAGTATGTTTAACTTTGCAAGAAACTGCCAAACTTTCCTAAAGTGGTTGCCCCATTTTATATTACTGCCAATAATATATGAGAGTTCTAGTTTTCCGTGTCTTCATGAACACAAGAATTGTCAGCTATTTTAATTTGAGCCACTACAAAGGATGTACAGTAGTATCTCATTGTGGTTTTAATTTACATTTTCTTGATGACTAATGACATTGGCTTATTTTTTTGTAATGTCTAAATCTTTTGTCCATTTAAGGATTTGGGCCCTGGTAGTTTTTTGTTTTTGTTTTTGTTTTTGTTTTGTTTGTTTGTTTGTGTTTTTTTTGGCTCTGGTAGTTTTAATCATTTTTAAAATGTCTGTCTTACATACAACACTATAAACTCTGTGAGGTACTACATCTCTAGGCCCTGTCACAATTCCTGGCAAATAATAGAGGCTCAATAATACAAATTATTGTATTGAAATACAAATTTCAATAAGTAGTTGTTGACTGACTGACTTGAGTGATGTATGCTTCTATTAGAAGGAGTGGAATAGTTCTGCTATGCTAGTTTATTACATTCCAAATTAGGAGACTCACTCTTACTCATAATTATTTCTGGTGATTTAGTACCCAGTTCCTTAGGGTGGTCACTTAAAAAATCTAACAAGATTTTTTTTTTTTATAAATTTTTTTTATTTATTTATGATAGTCACAGAGAGAGAGAGAGAGAGGCAGAGACACAGGCAGAGGGAGAAGCAGGCTCCATGCACCGGGAGCCCGACGTGGGATTCGATTCCAGGTCTCCAGGATCGCGCTCTGGGTCAAAGGCAGGCGCCAAACCGCTGCGCCACCCAGGGATCCCTAACAAGATTTTTGAAACGAGGGAGTATCATTATCATAACAAATAATTATTGAATTCCCCCAAGTTGAGGCCCTGTGTTAGGTATTTAGGGATGGGACCACAGTCTTGCATTCCGGAAGCTTATGGTCTATTGGAGATATAAATACATAGGGATCTACTTAAGGGAGTCAAGTAAAGGATGATATAAGCAGTTGCTCCCAGCTCATGAGTCTGGGAAGTCTAGAGGAAGAAAAGATAACAGCTTACTTCAGGAATTGGGAAAGGTTTCATGGAGGGAATGATAAAACAGAGGAATCTGGAAGATGGAAAGGATTGAGATATTTGGGGATGGAAGGGTCGGGAAAGGCATCACAGGCTGGAAAAGGGAATGGGATGGCATGAGGAAAATCATAGAGGTTGCAAAGGCTCAGGGAATGGTCTGTGGCCCAGCTTAAAATAAGACTGGAGGGGAGGGGTGCATTGTGGTAGGAAGCAATGTACCTGTCTCCCTTGGCACCTGGGGAAAGTTGCCCTAGAATGGAAAGAGGCTTTTTAGGGAAAAATTCACAATCTCACAACATAAATTTCATTCCTGCCTTTTCTAGTCAAGAGTAAGTAATAAGATCCTATTCAGGATATAACTAGACAGGTTAGGTCCCATGCCCTGAACTCCTATAATACTCTATACGCCTTTGTTTTATTTATTTATTTATTTATTTATTTATTTATTTATTTATTTATGATAGTCACAGAGAGAGAGAGAGGCAGAGACACAGGCGGAGGGAGAAGCAGGCTCCATGCACTGGGAGCCTGATGTGGGATTCGATCCCGGGTCTCCAGGATCGCGCCCTGGGCCAAAGGCAGGTGCCAAACCGCTGCGCCACCCAGGGATCCCCTCTATATGCCTTTGATTCAACATTTCTATGCTTGTGATTTACTTGGTTTGGTAGGTTGCAAGCAAGATGAGGGGAGGAAACACATTGGTCTCACTGTTGCATTTCCAGGGCCTGTTTGGTGAACAAATACATGAATAATGAAATTTATTTTTGAGATTTAGAATCTTTGCAATGAAATCACTCTCTGAATTTCTACAGCTGTTATAATAGTAAACTACCCACTTGACTGAAAAGTTTAATTGGAAAAAATTTTTTTTAAGTTCTGGATTTTATTCCAGTACTGTCTTTTTTGGCAAGGGTCTTTTTTTTTTTTTTTTTTTTTTTTTAAGTAATAAGAGCTATCATCAATAAAGGTATTTATTCTATGCCAGACACTGCATTAAAAATTTAAAAAAATTTTAAAAAATACAATATGAGAAAGCTGATGTTGAGAGAAATGGAAATATTTGTCCAAGGTTCATAGTAAATAGCAGAGTTGGTATTTGAATTCAGGTCTGGCTGAATATAAAGTTAGTGTTTTTAACCTTTCCATTCTACTGGGACATCAGATTCGTGTTTTACCATTGCTTATTTTAACAGAACTCTTCAACTTGAGCCCTTTATTCCCACATAAGCTTGCAGATGATGCTCTGGATCTGAACAAAAGTATAAATTTGAGTACTGAGGTCCCCCCTTCAACTCAGACAAGTGTCTGCTGGCCAGCTTCATGAGGTACAGGGTACATTAAAGAGGCTCAATATGTATTTGTTGACTGACTTTACTGATGAAGAATAGGGTAGACTACTCACCCAAAGCAACCATACTTGGGTATGTTTGAAGGGAATTATAGCTTCAAATGTTGTAGCTACTTTGCAGTATAATTTTATTACTTGTTGTTCTAGTGCAAATTTGAAGATAGCCTGTTAATGTCATTTGAAATGGATTCACCAAGGTTTTCCCTTTCTCTGAAATTGCTGAGATCTGAGATGAGAGATAGTCTAAATTAAGTAGTCTAATCTGTTAGCGTGCTAGCATGGATTGGCTACAGTGGATGTCCAACCTAATCTTGTACCTCCTTGCTTTATAAAATTCTCAAAATAATTTTGGCACCTTAAAAATTCTATGTGGGAGGTACCTGGCTGGCTCAGTCAGTAGAGCATGTGACTCTTCATCTTGGGATTGTGAGTTTGAACCCTATGTTTGGTGTAGAGATTACTTAAAAATAAAATCTTTTAAAAAATTAAAAAAGAATTCAGTGGGAATTTATGAGGCTTTTTCTTTATACATTAATTGTAGGTAATTCTGATTTTAGAAATAGTGTTGGGTATGCCCTCTGAAGCCAATCTTTAAGTTAAAGTTTAAATACTCAGGTAGGCTTCTCTTCATATTATCAGCTGGCTTGAAGAGATGTTTTTCCATTCGTTCTAGGTATTGTGCAGACAAAGTGTGTGTACCTCTGTGCACATATATGTACCAGCATGCCTCTTTAAAGCAAATAGTTTTGGTAGTGTAAAAAACATCAACAAAGTAAGCCTTTGCGTTTGTCACATATCCTATATGCCTTTGAGCACAATTCCTGAAATTCATTTAGTGGACATTCACTTAGAATTTTCTGAAGAACAATTTCTCTGTAAATTATTAACTTTTTATTGCCACATTTCCCAGATTCAATTAGATTAACATTTAGTGTCATTTCTCAAACAGAGATAATCATCTTGATTATGCTTTGAAGAAAGAACTTGCATGCTATATACCTTTTAGGCTTTTAATTTATCTTATTTATTTGGCAGGAATGTGTATATGTGCAGGAGCAGCGAGAAGCTGAAAAGGATGACACTTGGTGGGAAATGATAAGTTGAGAGTCATTCAATATTGAGTTTATGGCATATCAGAGCACTGGTGAAATATGCAGGCTGAAAAGGACAGATTCCCTAAGTGGCTTCCGAATACAACATTTATTTCTAGCCAGTAAGTAAAGTTTAGCAAACCATGTCCAGTGCTGTTGACAAGTAGCACAAACCGAATGACAACAGTAAGCTTTTGATGTGTTGACTAAGGTAGGCTTTGGAACTTACTGCTTTCCGTCTCACCACAGTATGTGGTAAAGTCCAAAGGAGTAGTGAAGCCTACGCCAGACCCCCTTACTATGGCAGCAGCTACTTCAAACATAGTTTCATGAATAGGAGCTCATTTGACCCTTGACCAGAACCAGGCTCGAAATTGGCAGACAGAGAATCGCAGTAATTTGTATCATTTCAATTAGTTACTCGCTGCATAACGGGGAGGTCATGACTTTCTGCCATGATTACTGCCCATGGCAACCAAGCTTGAATGTACCATCAGTTTCCAAATACTTTCACTTAATAAATGTAAGTTCATAAACAAGGCCCAATTGTTGGGGGGTACACAACAAAGTGAATTATCCAGTCTACGATTGAACAAGCGGAAGATGACATAACTTTGTCGGCAAGATTCTTTCAATTTTCTTTTTTTTAAGAGAGAAGCTGATAAATGGGGTTAATAACATTGGCTGAATGAGCAGTATTGATCTTTGGCTATGTAAAACAGCCAGGAGAGAAGTGAGTTTGTGTAAGAGCACTGTTGTTGTAGTTCTGAAAGCCGGCAGTTTTCTTTCACTGTTTGCTCTGTACAACCAAAATTCAAAAATCTTAAAATCAATGTTGCCATTGTTGGGTCCAAACAGCACACCCTTCCACAGACAATGCAAAGAATTTCAAAATATAGATAGCTCCCTGATACATACAGATCTGATTGTAAGAAACATTGGGTTGTTTTCTTTCTCGAATAGAAAGGGCAGCTTGTTCCAGGGTGAAGACAATGGTGTGTCTAGATGCCTGTGAAACTTCATGAACCCAGTGCAATAATTCAAGCCTTTGATTTGAAAAATGTTTTGTATGTCTTCCTCCACATCTGCAAATACCTCCACTTTCCCTTGATGCCAGCCAAGAGTTGTTAGCAAGTCAGTGTTTTCCACTTGAGGAAGAAAAAAAAGTTCAGCACGTACATAAGTTTTGCTATTTGGCTTTTGTTTTTTGAATTAAAATAAAGGTTTCCTTCTTTCATGTCACAATCTATTAGCCACCAGGAAACCTGGTATCACAGTTCTCTCCCATTCACCCCTGCATTTGTAGCAGATTTGACGGTGTGTGGAAACCAACACGGGCGCTGCTCTGTGACTGTGTCACCTACAATCAGCTTGTGCTGTGGTTCAGATTAATCATGACAGTAGGCAATATTTCCAACATTATTAGAAGAGAAACCTAATATTTTGGGACATCAGGGATCTCTGAGCTGTTGTCCATCAAACTGAGAACCTTCATCTCCTACTCCTTGGATGGGTAACCTTAAGTTTTAACCACTTAATGGACAAAATACTTCTTTAACCAAAAATAAATAAATAAATAAAAATTTAAAAATGTAAATAAAAGAGGAAGATGTGGCTATTCTGGCTTTTAAAGTTATGTTATGGGGTCATCCGCAAAAGGTTTGATAGTCATACTGAACAGTGCGGACTCTTATTCCTTTCTTGAAACGTATTCATCCAAACTGTCCTAGGTTTTCCTGAATTTCCATCCTCAGAATGTTTTGTTATTAAATCTATGCATGATTGTAAGATAGAAATCTCTACACTACTGTTAAACTTTAATATACTTTCTATCATGTAAATGTAATGAAGATTTGCCAATGATGTCACAGGAACAATTCATAAGAAGGAGATTTGTGTTGGTATTTGAAAGACGATTATTAAAAAGCAACATTATATAAATATGGATTAAAGTTATGTATACCAACATATATGATAAATATGGCAATACTATTTAGAAAATGGATGGTTTTTAGGTTTGTATATATCTATTTTAATGTACTGTTTACCTTTTGTCTGACTAATTTAGTTTACATGAGTGGGACTGAAAACTGAGTATTCTATTGATTTTCTGAAGCCCTGGTTGTTCTTTGTGGCTGTGAAAAAAGAGCATCAGATGATAATGTAGGTGCTGTGGAGACCATACCATTATTCATAGTTTCATCAGGGTCCAAAGTCCTTTAGATCAAAATTTTATTAAATATCTAATATATTCTATACATCAGGAATGTTAAGACATCTTTAGATATTCATACCAAGACAGTACACTATGCTTTAAGAATCTGGTTCCTATCAGGTGATCTAACATTTTATTTATACAGCTCTCAGGAACAGGAAACCAGAGCAGCCAAGGGATGTTGCTGGACTTTTGGGTTCCTGTGTTAGACTTTTCCCTCCTAATCCCTACAAAAGAGTAAGTTCTCAATATATAGGTATGGAATGAATGAGTTCCCAAGCTTGTCTGATAAGACAGGCTCTCTTGTCAGAAAGAGACCAAAGTCTTGATACATTTCCTTGCATTTAGCAGGTTTTGGTGTGTGAACAGCTTAATATTTTCCAACTGAATTCCTAACTTCTATAATAACAAATACTATACAATTAACTCTCTATCTTCTTTTTCAATTTCAGGCAAAGAATTTGATAAAGTTCAGGACTTATTCCAGGACCTTTCTTCCCTTTTAGGCTTTGGCTGCTCTCAGGTCTATCCATCATCATTTTAGCTTTGAAAGTTGGTTCATTTGTCTTGTTCCCTTAGCTCTGTCACCTCAAGCTTCGAAAGTTGAGTCCCAATTTCTTGTATGTGGTCTTTCATTGGCCCACTCCCTGCTGGTACCTACTCCATCATTCTTGTAGCTATTTGATCTTCCTGGTTTTCTGTGTGTCAGACTCTGCCCAGCCACCTGATGGTTTTTGGTTCCAGGCTTGCCACAGATTCTCCACTCTCTTTCTGACTTGTCATTCTGTCACTAATGCTAAGCTTCACCCTTTTATCCTTCTAATTAAGGGCACAGTTTATTGCATTTTTTCCCTAATTACCTAGTGGCACTTTGTTATAGAAATTTTGGAAAATGAAGCAAAAGCACAACGGAAAACCAAAACATCCACCGCCGTCTAGAGAGCATCACTATTACCATTTTGGCATATGAGTTTCCAGGATTTTTTTTCTTCCCTTCCTTCCTCCCTCCCTCCCTCCTTCCTTTCCCTCTTTATTTTTTTCTCCTCATATATTTTTGGGTGGTTTCAGATATTTTAGAAAATTATTGGCTCCTTGGGCATTTTTTCCTTTTCATCAAGAGCATTTTTCTTCAAAGATTATCTCCAAATGCTATAAAATTCCGTTTTCTTCTATTGCCTCTGTAATTTTCCTTCTCATTTCCTTCCCACAGTTTCAGGCCTGCATAAAATAACTCATGGTTTAATATAATGTATGTTCTCCATACCCTTTTTGGTTTGGCCTGCTTGGATGTACTCTGTTATGAAGTTTTAATCTTGTAATAAGATTGTAATCTTCTTTGCTTTTCCACACACGACTGGCACCTTTTTTTGACAGGGAAAAATAGAGGGTATTTTGAATCCTGATGCTTTATAAACTCAGGCACTAGTGGTTTAGCTACCAAGGAACATGGGGTATAATACCTAGCTTACCCTTCTGGACTTCCTAATTAGTAAAGAGACTTGGTATGTCTTCAAGATGTCAGGCATCATTACAAGGAACAGGCTGGTTTTAGTCTTCCTAAAAGCTCCATAGACCTCTTGATCCATTCATTTATCCAGCAAAAATTTGTGGAACATCTTCTTTGTCCAATAGAAATATAATGTAAACCACAATTGTAAACCACACACAAAATTTAAATTTTTTTCTATTAGCCACGTTAAAAAAGAAAAAACAGGAGTCCCTGGCTGACTTGGTATTGCATGTAACCTTTGATCTTGGGGTTGTGGGTTCGAGCCATGTTGGGTGTAAAGATTGCTTAAAAATAAAATCTATTTTTAAAAAAGGGGGAAAAAACAAAAACCAGTAAAATTAATTTCAATAATCTATTTAACCCTATTTATTCAGAATATTATATATAACCAATATAAAATTATTAATGAGATTTTTCCCCCCTGTCTTTAAAACTTAGTGTTTATTTTATACTTACAGCACATCTTGATTTGGACTAGCTCCATTTCAAGTGTTTGATAACCATATGTGGCTTTGGCTATCATATCTGAAAACAATTCTGATGCTTAAGGAGAAGATTCTGTAAAAAGCAAGGCAGATATAGTCCTCGGTTACACATGACTTATACTCTAACAGGGAAAACAGCCATTTATATGAGGGATTGTTAATACAATATATATAATAAAAACAAAGAAACAAAAATGCCAGGCTAAGTCCAGACAGTTATATACTCAAAACTATCTTGGGGTGGAGGGCAAAGAGATTCAAGTTTTCTTTGTTATTTTCCCCACCAGAATTAACTAATTGTGATCTTGAGCAAATCAATTAACCTCTCCATTCTAGACTCAGATTTAAATTATCATCTTTGACTCTAAAGAACCTACATTAAAAAATAAAACAAAAGATCCTACATTTAACCACTCAGCCCTACTGCCTTCCATAATTATTAGTTTAATATCTGTGTTCCCTCCTGCACTGTAACTATTGTGAGGCTAGAGACTCGTCCCATTTGTCTATTTCTGTCTCTCCAGCACCATCACTCCATATTTTTGGAATGAAAAATGAACTGAAGAAGTGAATGAAGGTTAAATAAAGGCTTCCCACTTAAATCTCTTGTTAGGATTAAAATTCATTTGACAGTTCATGTTCTCCCACATGATAAACTTCTCCCTGCCCCTGCTTCCCTGCCTCCCCCTTTCCTTTTTCTCTGTCACTTCCTGACTATTTAGCTAAGGCCTGCTTCTTAAGTCCCAAGAATTGTGAAAGGCATTGGGTACCAAAGATAAAAAAGATACAATCCTTGTCCTCAAGGAGCTTAGAGCCTTTTGATGTGTTGCTATAAATGATGACAGCTAACATTTGCTGAGAGCTTTGTTTGTGCCAGGCTCTATGTTAAGCACTTTTTTATGCATTTATCTTTTAAAATCTATGTAGTATTGCATGTTAGGCATTATTTGATTTATTTTTAAAATTTATGTTCAATTAATTAACATATAATGTATTATTGGTTTCAGAGATACAGGTCAGTGATTCATCAGTCTTATATAATACCCAGTGCTCATTACATCATGTGCCTTCCTTGAGGTATGGTACTTAGTATGTAGCACCAGTCTAAGACAGGAATTATTAGGAAATCGATGGATTGAGCTTGGAGGCACTAGTCTTGTGGGTCGGCACCTTCCACTTACCTCTCACAACACTTCTGTCACGCATCGAGCCTGTCCATCACCCAATTATGCTATCCTCCACCCTCTCCCCTCCAGCAACCCTGTTTGTTTCCTATGATTAAGTCTCTTATGGTTTGTCTGTTTGGCGTTATTTTATTCTTATTTTACACATCAGGAAATTAAAACTTAAAGTAGTTAAATTGTTCAAAATCTCATAGCTAGTATGTGTTGGAGTTGTGATTCAAACCCTGGTTAGAGACTATATTTTAAACCACTGTGCTAAAAGACTTCCAAAACCTTTGGAGTCCCTGGAATGACCTATTGCACATTATATAAAATTACATAAAGAGTCATCCTTAAAATGAATAACTGGTTAGGTATTAATATTTTAAAATAATAAAGGGAAGTGTGATCTGTCTCCTTTTACTAAATTCTCAGAGAAACTATTTCTTAGCCCACTTACTTCATGCCTAATTCTTTTTTTTTTTAATTTATTTAAGATTTATTTATTTATTTGTTAAGAGGGGAGGCAGAAGGAGGAGAGAGAGAATCTCAAGCAGACTCTTCTGTGCTGAGTGTGGAGCCTGACGTGGGACTTGATCTCATGACCCTGAGATTGTGACCTGAGCCAAAACCAAGAGTCGGAGGCTTAACCTACTGAGCCACCCAGGTGCCCCTTTTATACCTATTTCTAACATATGTATGTAGACACACATATATGTATTTATACATACGAAATCTAAAAGATATATAGATGGTAGTTCTGAGATCTAGAGTAACATCCTGTTTTAAGCCTGGTCAATGACTTGACTGTTTCTCATTGATCAGTTTCATTTTTTTGGAAGGCACAGTTGCCCTTGAAACCTCAACTATTACCATGAAGAATCTACTAATTTAGTTATTTTGCTGTTATCTTCCTGTCCTGGGGGTGTTTATCTTCCTTTCATTCCTTCCCCCCACCCCACCCCCAGTAGCTCCCTTTCTTCCCCCATGCCACTCTGTGAAAGCTCCCTTGGGAATTTATGGAGCAAGATTGCACCAACTTGCCCACCTATTTTCTTTTAGGTAATGGTTTTCCTACTCCTGTCTTCTCTTGTCTTCCTTATTCTTCTTTTCTAGATGTAAGGTTCCCCCTCCCCCCATGGATATTTTGAGTTCCTCTCCTGAGATTGCTTGTCTCTCTTCCACTCGAGAAGATGAGTTGTTGTTTAACTCTGGAGAATGATATTGCAATATACTGATTCTTAATATCTAGCTTTGAGTGTTGCTTTCTTTTAAAAATACTAAGTAGAAATATAAAATAATATGAAGTTCAAAATAGTGATTTGACTCTTTGACATGGTTTTCAAACAACTTGTCATCTCAAGAATTATTTGTAAAGTGACAATAACTTTTTTTCCAATCTGACTTACACTTCTGACTTTTCTCTTTCTGTCAGGAGGCATTCTGTAGTGGTTAAAGCCATGAGACTTTATGTCAGACAAGTTCAAATCCAAACTTTGTTAGTTGCCCTAGGCTATCTTGCTTCTTGTGTTACCCTCTCTGTGCCTCAGTCATCTCATCTATAGAATGAGGATGATACTTGTATTGTATGGTTAAAACTTAGTGCTTACTTACTCTAAGCTTACTTCTTTGCTAACATTTAATTTTCATAACAATCCAATGAAGAAAGTATTATTAGTAATAGTCATATTTTACAAATAAAGAAACTGAGGCACAGGAAGGTTAATATAGGTATTCATAAGAGCAGTGTTTGTAAGTTTGTATTTTTTTTTGACTTAACACTGTAGCACAAGCATTTTTCACAGTGACATAATTTGTAATGGCTTTGTAAGCATAATTTTTTTTTTAAAGATTTTATTTATTTATTCATGAGAGACACACAGAGAGAGAGAGAGAGGCACAGATACAGACAGAGGGAGAAAGCAGACTCCATGCGGGGAGCCTGACGTGGGACTTGATCCTGGGTCTCCAGGATCACACCCTAGGCTGAAGGTGGCACTAAACCACTGAGCCACCCAGGCTGCCCAGTTTTAATGGCAACATACTATTTCATTGTGTTGTTCTGCCTTAATTTAGTTTGGTATACTTAATTAACTACTGGCTTATTATCAGGCATTTGGATTGTTTTAGATTTTTCTTTATTGTAATGGACATATTTGAACATAAAGTTTTTCCATAATTCTGATAATTTTTTCGTCATAGATTCAAGAAGAAGGATTAGAGTCCTAGGGCTAAAACATCTTTTCAGGGTCTTTCTGTGTTGCTACAGTGGCTTCCCAAATTGTTGTATAAATTTGCACTCCCATTAGCATGAGAGTGTCTGTTTTACTGCCCTCTCCCTAGGTCAAAGTCATCATGTAAAGAGCACAAAACAAAGATTAAAAACCCCAGTAATGTGCAGTATCTTTCATATCACCTAAGAGAATGGCTCATCTCTTTTATATTGCCAGCCAGCTTGCGTGGGCCCCATCATTCCTGCCAGCTTTCTCTTAAGCTACCAGATAATGGTCAGATGCAATGTAACCTCACTAGCAGAGTTTTGATGTTGAGGATTATGCCTTCCTTATCATTTGGATATTTAGGGCCTTTGTTTGACAAAGTCCAGCTAAATTGGGTAGATTTTAAAAACTAAGATATAATTCATAAAGTAGTATGAATGCAGGTATTTTTATTGCATTCTTAACTTGAGATCTAATGAACATTTGTTGTTTTGGAACAGAGCAGAGATTGTGGCAGAGGATTTCCAAGAGTTTCTTTCCAGGAATTAAAAAATTTTTTTCAGTAAGTTTCCCCCCGCCCCAGGGAGGTGATGTTAATTTATTATATTCCCAAGTATGGATTCTGCAGCCAGAATTGATGTTCTTTCACCTACCAGCTTTTATGACATTGAACAAGCTATCAAACCTTGCCAAATCTCTATTTTCTCATCTGTAAAATGGGGATAATAATACCTATCACTTAGAGCTTTTTGGCAAAATAGGTACTACGTGTAAATTCTCTTGTGAGTGCTCAAGTCACGATTTGCTGCATGATTGAATTTCTGTTGCTTTTATAAAGGAATTGTTAGAATTAAAAAAAATTTTTTTTTCTGTAGCCATTTTGGTCCAGACTAGATGCTAATTGATCTTTGGTTTTGAAATCAGAAATCATGCAACAACATGGGTTGTTAACTAGATTAGACTAAATATCTAGATCTTTAATATCCCTAGCACCACTGCTCATACCTCCAAAAAGCACAAATTAACTCAGGAACACCACTCTCAGACTTGTGTTTACAACACTCTAAAAAAACAATGCTCATAAATATAAACACCTGCTAGAGAATCTTAAGAAAGAAAACAGAATGGAGCTCTGGTGTCAGAAGCATTTGTGTGGGCACAACATCCTCCTTTGACTTCTTGCACTTTAAAGCAAGTACACACTTTCAGGAAAAACTAGTGATCCACCTGCAGGCACTCCTAACCTCATTTTTTGTATTTTTTCCCCTGCTTCCTCAGTCAGAAAGGATAGATCAGGGCAGATGTTCCAGGATGCAAGAGAATGGTCATAATAATAACCACCATCACAAAAGCAGCAATACCTTACATTTATTGAGAGCATATAAGGTGCCAGGTCCTGTGTTTAAGCACTTTCCATATCTTGTCTTTACAGTAACCAGAGAAGAAAGTGCTACTATTATTCCTAGTTATAGAGAAGAAAACTGACTGTTTAAGTGACTTGTTCAGAGCAAGTGTGTATGAGGTCTGGAACATAAGCACAGGGCTTGCTGACTCCGATTTCTTGGGTCTCTCTTAGATCTCTGAGTATGAAATCCATAAAATCTAGAGGATGCTATGAAGAATGTGACTAAAGGCAGAAAATGTCATAAAAATAAAAAGTAGGGAGGAACACCTTGCATATTATCTAGACTAACCAAACTTTCTCTGTAGAGTTACGGAAACTGAGGGACAGGGATGAAACTTTCCAGAGATCACACAAACTATTCTGTGGCAAAATGGGGACACATATGGCTGTAATTTGCTGTTAGCTTTTTAAGAACTTTTTATCATGAAAAATTTCAATCACACACAAAAGTAAAGAGAATACCATAATGAATCCCTTATCATTCAGTTTTACAATTACCCACATTTTGCCATTATTGTTGATTTCTTTTCTTTTGATGGCTGTATTTTAGCTCTTAAGTAAGGAGAATTGAAAGATTACTGGAAATACCCAAGAATTCTTTTTATCTTAGTTTCAGCTTTAAACAAAATACTAGTATGAGGACATGTATGTTCTTACTGACTAATATTCCTTATCTAATTATAATATCCCTTCCAAAGCCAACTGAGGCAGAGGGAAAAGGTACTTGGAGCAAGAATAATAATTAGTCTTGTAGGTTTAGCTTGTAGTATTAGTATTTGATGTTAAATGGCTTGCTTTTTAGTGAAATTCTCATTGGACTTGTTCCCCATTTGATCTTCTATGCCCCTCCACCCCACAAAGGAGGCACATTTTAACAAATCTCTTCAAACTAGGACATTGGAAAGATCAAAGAAAAGATACCAGAGTCTGTCCATTAGTTTTTTAGGAACAATGGTTCTCAAGCATCTTTTTGCTTAAAATCCTACTATTTTTGTTAGTAGTAACATTTTTATTATTTCACCTTTGCTAAGCACCAACAATTAGCTAGGCACCAGTTAAGAACAAAGAAAATCTGTTTCAGCACTTAGGTGCTCAAGGTCCAGTTCTCATGCCCCTCTGCCCTCTCTGTGTCATTTCTGTGCCCAGTATTTGTCTTTGAAGTTCAATAGGCCCAAAGAGCTAAGCACAAACTGCCAAATATCAGAGTCAGCTGCTCAGGAGTGTCTTTAAGTGGTAGCTTGGCTCTCCCAAGGAGTCAAGGGGTAGCATCTCTGCCAAGAGGGCAGAGAGTTAAGTAGTTAGACCAACAGAGAGGAGGCTTGAGAAGTTCCTTTAAAAAATCAGTAAAGCTCCAGACCAAGAAATTTATCTCTGAAGACTCAGGAGGAGAGAAAGGGTCCATGCTTAAAATGCCAAAACATAGCCCAGCAGATTGATTCTGTGCAGCCAGTATCAATCATGCAGATAGATTTTGCTGCAAACTGGTCCAATGTTCCTTTTTTTCTCCTCTCCTCTGACTTAGGAGTCCACATGGTACGTGAACAGTGAGTGAAGAACGGGTAGATATTTTAAGACATCTTAATAAGGTGGGGATGGCTGAAGCTAAATATGAATTTCCCAGTTCTCCATTCTCTATATACATGAAATAAAATTCCTGTATTGAACTGCCAACAAGTATCTGTTTCAATGGAACTCTGAGTTGTGTTATGAAATCAAAGGTTGAGTATTTCTTTTTTTTTTCTTTTTGAGTACTTCTTTAAGAAAAGAGGGTTTTGAAACTAATTACTTGCCCTTGATAGGGTCTATTTCTATAGAATCACATTTTAGATGATTCTAATGTATTAATGATCTACTAAGAGTTTGGGACTTGTTTTTGTTTTTCACAATTTAAAAAAATGTGTAACTTTCTAAGGTTATAAAATGATATATGACCACTGAAGAAAATTTGGAAAATGTATAAAAACACAAAGAAAAATTGATCCCCTTAGACTTTTACCCCCCACAAAAAACACTGATAGCATCTTGGTATATGTTCTTTTAGTCTTTTTTTCTGTAAATAATTATTCATACTATCATAATTTAGTTATTAATTTTCCTGTCATTGGAACTTTAACTTACCAACTGTGAAAGAAGTAATACATAATTCAGGTCAAGTAAAAAAAAGTCAGCTAGAATTTATAGGATTGATTTTATAATTTTAAGACATCAATGGAGAAATTGTAAGGCCCATTGTCCTAATACATGTTATAATTCCCTTTAATCAGCAACAATGGCTAAAACATGTGATCTAAAATTGTAGCATTTGCTTACAAACAGAAAATAGCAGAAACAAAGAGAAACTATATGTACTTGCAGGCAATAAGAAAGCCTTGTGTTACTTAACATTTAAAATTGTCAAAGATAGAAATTAAAAGTACAAAAGTTGAAGCATTGGTGACCATAGTGAGGCCTCCAGACATGAGTCAGACACAAAAAATGCTCAAACTCATTTAAAAAGCTCTTTGTCATGGTCCAAAAAAACAACATTTTTAGTGTTTTCCTTTGACTTCACATCCCGCTATTGCAAGTACATGGCTAATTATTATCTGAATGATATCTATTATTCCTGTGTTCTAACCGGATATGATCCAAATATGGCCACAAACACATTATAGTTTGCAGTGAAATCAAAAGAGTAAGATAATTCTGTTTTAAAGGGTTAATGGTATTTTCACTCCTCTTCAGTTCAAATCATAGACAATGATTTTACTGTTGTCTATTCTAGGCAGCTGTGCAGAATAGTAAAGATTTGGAGATCTTTGTAGGCAGGAGAAAAATTAAGCCTTTGTATACTTTTTATTCAGTATATTCTACCCAACACCCATGTGTAAGAGTTGGATTTGGGAGTTGCAACAGGCTAAGGAAAGTTTGCACAGATAAAGAGAGTTATTCTAAATTTGGTGCCTACTAAGCTCTGAATCACAAAGTGCAATTGCAAATCTTCTAGAAATGATATATAAAACATCCTTTTCTAACCCTGCCCACTATATTCTGTGGGTTTCATCTTATTATTTTTGAATAATGAATGTATGAAAAAGAATTAGCTGTAAAGCTAGCAATTACCTCATCACTTTCAGTTCTCAAACAGTTCTGTTCTTAAGCCTCTGAGAAGTGGAGTGGTTTTGTGGAAGAACATATCCATATATGGAGGAAAAGTAAAAATACGAATATAGTTTTAAATGACTGAAAAAAAGGATTCCAAATAATTAGGTGCTGTGGCCACAATTGAAAAGTTATAAATAAAATCATTGGCATTTCCATTTGGGTCCCAGGATGGATTGTTAGGTATCTTTCTTTATGTCTATTTATGCTTAGTATGAAAGCAAACTATCCTAACATCATAACTGGAAAAAGTGCCCCAGGGTGACAGGGAGGGGGAAAATGGGGACAGGAAATACCATTTGGATCTAGGATCTTAGTCCATTTGTCACTTTGGGAATCATTTCTAAGAAAGAGTTTAAAATCCTAATGCCTTTTCTTATCTCACTTTTATATTTGTTGGGGAAGGAGTAATAATAATAACTACTATTGAGCACTTAAATGTGTATTAGGCATTCCTTTTTTAGTACCTCAATCATCACAACAATTCCATATGTTAGTCAAAAGCTTACTATGGCTAAGGAGGCCCCAAATAGTATTGGCCCCAGTTACCTCTCTGCCCTCATTTCTCACTACTTTCCTTAAAATATACCCTCCCAGCCATGCTGACCTCCTTCTTCCTCACACACAATATGCACATTCCCACCTCAGGTCCTTTGAACTTGCTGATCTTTCTGCCTGGAATGCTCCTCTCCCAAATATCTGCATGGTTTGCTCTCATTTCATTCACAACTGCTCAAACTTCAACTTAACAGAAAGGCCTTCCCTGATAATCACAAAGAAAATGACATCCCTTGTCACTCTCTGTCTCCTTATCCTGCTTTATTCTTCTTCAGAGCATTTATCACCATTAACCATATATATTTGTTATTGTCTCTCATCCTCTATTAGAATTCAAGCTCCTTGAGAATAGGTCTCCCCCAACCCTGGTGATTTTTTCCCCAATGCTTAGAACAGTGCCTCCTATATAGTAGACGTTGATTGTATTTGTTGAGTGAATGGATGAAACTGAACCTCAGACTGGTTAAGTAACTTGCCCAAGGATACACAGTACAGTGGCAGGACCAAAATTAGAACTTGTGTCCTTCTGAATCCAACAGGTGGCCAAGGATATGACATTTGAACTGAGCTTTAAAAGATAAGTAGAACTTAATATTTATAGTCTGCTATTGCTGAAATGATATTGTATACATGTAGCTTCACGTCATCATTCTTCATTAATATTTTTATTCCACTTAGGAATAAACCTTATTAATATGGGGATGGCAAATCACACAATACCATAAGGATAGCTAGTCAACTTGCTTGCTTCATAATCTTTTCCCTGTCCGTCCACTCAATAGGCAATGGCTCCTGGCCTTTAAACCTATGATCCAGGTATGAAATCTGGCATGAGAGGAGACTTGATGTGTTCTCACTGCTCACAGACATGTTCAGATGAGCTTCTTAATCCATGGGATGCACTTAGCCCAGCACCTGGCCCTTGGTCTCAAAATGGTAATAATTATTAGCATTATTATATTATCATTTTCCCCCTTCACCCTTAGGCTCAGTGCCCAGCACAATCTATGTCCCCAGATTTCCTTGGACCACATTTTTCTATCAGCTCTGCTGTCTCTGTGTGTTGGACAAACCCTGTGTTATTCCAGTCTTTGGCACCTCTTACCTGAAGGCAGTGTAAGCACCTGGTTTGCTCTGACCTCTGATGTTGACGTGGGGGAATCCTGAACACCTATGTGTAGCATCTCCACAGGTATTTCATTAGCCTTTTGGCAAATTGCAATTGTGCATGGTCTTCAAGAAAACTTGTGGCTTATTTCACTAAAAATTTGTGTTTAATCCAGAGAAATATACATCTCACTTTTCTCTTTCTGGTATGTTTAATGATTTCCCTAGAGTTTACTAGCATTCACATGCTCTGTTTCTCATCCATATGGAAGGGTCATGATCTTTAGAGTCACACAATCATTTACAGGCTGTGTGACCCTGAACGAATTACTTCACCTCTCTGAACCACAGATTCTCCATCTATAACATGGGGAAAATAATGTATATCTTACATAGGAGTTGTAAATAGCATAATGTATTCAAGACACCCAGGAAAATGCCTGGCATTTGCATTGAAATTATTTTTGTTGTGATGAAGAGACTGATGATGAAGATAGATGTTGAGAAGTAATGTTGAGAAGCCACAGTTCCTGATATGCTCCTGCTCTCCTTTGAAGTATGTTCTATTTAAACCTTTGCACTTCCCCCTTATTTCCATAGCTGCAAAGGAAGTTCCTATGGGCAATGCTCAGGGCAAGGAGGACTCAGCAATGTAATCCTCAGACCCAGAAGAGCATGGCCTTTCTTCATCTGTCATCATACAGGCCATGCTGTGAGCTGTGGAAATTTTCTTTTTTGCTTCAAACAACTCTATAAATAACTCCAATATCTTTGATCTCTCTTTTAGCACCACCTTAGACCATCTGTTATTAGACCTTAAGCTCATTTTCGCTCTGTTCTTTTTGCTTCTAAAATGCTCTAAGAGGTTTACTAGTGCACTGTGAGCCCCTAGAGAACAGGAACCATGGCTTATCTAGCCTCAGCACAAAGCACAGTGCCTGAAGAAAATGTTCAGTATGTTTGTTGCTTGTAATGGGGGTCTATGTTCTTGCTAAGTTTTCCCCTTCTCTTCCATCATCCTGCTATACCTATACATATTTCTATCATCTGATTTTTATACAGACATTTTACACCAGCTTGATTTTTTCTCCTGGTTTTTACTTTGATAGGCTTATATTTTCCTTATTTTTAGTTTTAGATTTTTAAAAAAGGATTTTATTTATTTGAGAGAAATATAGCACACGTGCATGAATGAGTGGGAGAGGTGGAGGGGGTTTAATATATTTTTAAAATATGTATACTCTCAGTTAAATGCTTTAGCTGCTGGAAATACCTGTATGGTCATGAGAGCTTTTGGGAAGTTTCTTGATGGTATATTTTACCCTGTTGCTTCCCTCTCTGACACCTTAAATGGAGAGCAGAGTTTCCCTCCCTTTCAGCATGCTTTTTATAACATATTAAATTTCTTCCTTTCTTTAAAATAGGAATTTGTACCTCCTTCATATATTTCTGGCAAATTTCCCAGGCTTTGGGAAATTAATTTTGGCCATTACCCTAGCAAGAAAGAGAACTATCTTTCACTTTATATTCATAATCTCTGTTTTTTTCTTGTGTCTAAATCCTATTAATTCTACTAGCCCACTTCTACTTTTGTTTTAATAATAATAACTAACATTTGTGTAATGCTTTATAGTTTAAACAGTATTTTCACATTCACTATTTCATTTGAGCCTAACAACTCTATGAGAATGGCAGAACTTGTACATTATTACTCTAGTTTCACAGATGAGAAAAAATAACCATACTCCAGAGAGTTTAAATGATTTATTTTGGGTCACATAGCTTATAAGAATTAGAGCCTTGGACTTGAATCCAGTTTTCTGATTCCAAATCCTATTTATTCCCTACTGTTCCATATTATGTATATCTGGAAAGGCTCCTAGTGACTAGTTCTAAATATTTGGCTTCATAGGTCATCTTGATTATTTTCAATCTTGTTTGTTTCTTTTTCTTTTCTTTTTTTTTTTTTTTAAGTTTGTTACTGAAATCTGTCCAAACCCACCTCTTGGAACCCCATCTCCACTCTCCCTTGGCTCAGCACTCAGCTAAAATAGTCCATCTTTCAGGAAAGCATTTCTGACTCTCCAGATTGGATTAGATGACCCTTCTTAAAGCACTCAGTTCATCTCCATATTCCCCATGTGCCTCCATAATTATCCTTTTCCTTATCTACATCTCCAAGTACCAGACTATAAACTATGTCAGGACAAGGGCCAGCCCATCATTCTACTTCTGTGACCAGAATCTAGCACACTGCCTGGCACATAGTAGGTATTCAGCTACTATTTAAGAAATGAATAAATAACTAATAGCAACAGGAGTGGAAAGGTACTTTGTGTAGCTAATCAGAAGAAATCCCAGAGAGGGTCTCGAGGAAGTCTTGTTTTGTTTTGTGTGTTTGGGGGAGGGGTTGTATTGTGTAGGGTGCAAATGTAGAACAGAGCATGTGATTATGTGAAGGGACAAGTCATCACAACGCCATTTCTCTCAAATACAAAAAATAGCCCTGTGACATTTCTTATAAAAGAGAAAGAGTATATTCAGTAGTGAACTGTTTCTTTTTTCTTTAATTGTTGATGATTGTTCTTTAGAGTCTGTGCCTTTTCATAGGTCATGTTCTTATGATTTTTCTTGTGAAGGCAGAAATGTCAAAAAAAATAACCAAGCAAGTAAACCAATTAGAATAATGATTTTTGAAATTACACATCTCTTTGAAACTATTTTAGAAATACTGATTTATCAAGATAACCAGAAAACAGCGGATGCTTTTACATTCATGAAACTAATATTGACTTACTTAACTCCAGCCAGTTATGTGTAGTCTGAATTGATAGTGGGACCCTAAGTTGAAAACAAAAAATGTTAACATAACACCATGTTTGCAGGTTTCAATTCATCTAGCTGCCCAAAGATACCATTATCCTTAATGCTGTGTTTACGTCTCTATCATTTTTTTTGTGTGTGTCTCTATCATTAAGGTTGCACTTGACCTTTTTTTTATAGCAAAACCCTGTTACTAGAGGTGTATAACTCCATTATAAAAATCCCTTTTGGCATACATAGTCTTTGCCTGTGGAAACAAACAAACCTCAGTCTAATCACTGGGTGAACTGGGAATGGAAAAGGAAAACAATTGCTTCTAGTTATTATTACCTTTTTTTTAGCCGTTTAAAACAAAGCAGTAGCCAGAGGGTATGAATGGCCTGAATATAAAATAGTGTTATTGAGTTTTGTATGTGGAGTTATTGATTTCTTGATATCTCAAGTTTGGAAACTCTTCTCTCTGTTAAAGCCAAGTTCAAGCATCTGCTCTCAGTTTTGCCTTCACCTACCTTCATTTTCTTTTGTGATTTGAATGTACCTGCTGTTTGGGAATGGAAATTCTTGAACAGCCTGAAGTGACATCAGAAATGAAAAAAGAAGCCAAGCTCTCTTCTTGTATGGAGAAAGGACATGATTTCTCATGTTAGGGTAAATTTCAGGTCAAGTATGATGAGAATGAAGAATAATGCTTCAGGTTTAGAATGATTCCCTCTGTCTTTCCAGGACTGTTTCCTAGAGGCCAAATCTTTTCTGAAAATGCTTTTTTCTTCCCTCAAGTGAGAAAAGGCTGAGCCTTCCCTCCTTCATTCAGGGAAAGGCTTTGCTAAGGCCCCAAAAATCACCTGAGGCTCTATCTAGGACTCTAAACAGGGACCTCTGAAAGCAACAGAATGTCACTGGGCCTTGGGGCAGCTCTGAAACAAGCTTACACAGGACTTTAAGGGCTCTCCTAGAGTAAATAACCATGAAGTTTGCTTTCGCTTTTCCTTGGTCGTTGGTATGTGCTGTTCCTTATGGATTCCTCTCTACAAAAGCTCCATCTTTTTTCTGACTGACTCCTACAGGTTCTCACAACTTAAGTTTCATCTTTTCTTGGAGACCTTTCCTGATCCCTTTTCATTGCTCTATCTCTATTTCCACCATATCACATTTGTTACGATGCCTCCCTCTTTTATAGGCTATAAGCAACCTGACATCTAGCACAGTGGCCAGCACATAGTGGGCATTCAGCAAATGGCTGTTGAATGCATTATTAAACAAATGGGCTAAACTAGCTGAATTTGAATTAGTTTAATATGACACCAATATATTTGAAACTGTTGCTACCTTTCGCAAAAAGAATCTACTTTCATTGAATTGCCTCTGCTGATTCAGTTCAGATGGTCCCCTATCAACAGAGATCTCAAATTGAACTCTAAACCCTCCACCCTATGCTGTGAGTTTCCTTAGAAACATTATCCTTGCTGGTTACTGCCTCTTATAGGAGAAGGTAATCTCAAGAAGTAGTTACCTGGTTCTGGATGCAACTTACCTGATGAGTTGTTCTAAAAATAACAGCTTTTAGCAAAAATGATAACTGATACAACTTTTATTATTTTGGAGAAAATTCAGATTTGGGAAAATACATTAAGCTGGTCTTAAAAGCAACTATTAAAAGGGTTCATCTGAGAATCTGAGGATGTTCCTCTAGATGTGAGGTATTTAATCTGCTAGACTAGATTAGACTTTTATGTCTCATTGAAAGTAGTGGCTTATTTATTTGGATTTGATCACTAAGGAAGTCAAGGGAATTGTTACCCTGAGTATTCTAAATGAAAGAAGAGTCTAGAATCCAACAGTTCTTTCTGAGACAGAATGCAGAGCTTTCGCTGGGATTTTTTTTGAATGGCATTGAACAACCATAGGTTTGCTTTTTTTCAGATTATTAGGGATTCATTAATGGAACTATCCATAAAGACAATTTAGAAATCAAAGATCTATACAGTAAGAAGGGAAATAATCCCACAGGTGCTACAATGACCCATTTTATTTAGGTACTATAGGACAAATGCTATCTTTCCTATGTATGATATCTCCTCTTATTTGCATTATTTATAAACACCTCTACCTCTGAATGAAAATGGTAACGACCATGGTGTAACTGTATTGCCTGGCCCTCCTGCCTGATTCAGGAGTATTTTGTTAACTTGAATTAACATTATAAATCATGAATGTTGAAATGGGAATTTGGAAAGACTCCCATCATTGTCATTTTAGTACCTCTTTGATATCTATTTTTTAAAAGATTTTATTTATTATTCATGAGAGATAGAGAGCGGCAGAGACATAAGTAGAGGGAGAAACAAGCTCCCTGCGATGAGGGTGAGCCTGATGCAGGACTTGATCTCCGGACCTCAGGATCACGACCTGAGTCAAAGACTGATGCTCAACCACTGAGCCACCCAGGTGTCCCTCTTTGATATCTATTAATTTAGGCTTATTGCCATTAACAGCTTAGGCATATTAATGATCATTAAAATGTCACGTATTTTGTCATACTTTCCAATTATAAAAATATTTTCAGATATTAACTAATGATATACAATAACCCCATGAAGTAGGACAGATTTTATTATTTTCAGATGAGGGAATAGAGGTTTAGACAGGTCAAACAACTGACTTTGATAAGATTTATCCTACATAATAACATCTTTAGCTTATAAGACTCATTTTTTTTAATGTAAAAGCAAAACACCCGGCATGTTTTGAGTAATACCTTTTATTGGACAAACTGTACAATATTGACAGAGAGGCTTCTCTGCCTACAGAAATCCTTTCCTCAGAGTCAATCCCTTACTGACCTAGAGGTGTTTTCTATATCCCCAAAGCTCCTCTGTCAATATTCCACCATTAGTCCAATAAAAGGTATTACTTGAAACTTGACTCTACATTTTGTCTGACCAATAAAGGCAAGTAATTAAAAATATTGAGTTAGGAACCAAGACATATTGGGTATTGTGATGCTCTAGCAGCTACATTCTTAGAAAATAATTTACTTCTGCACTATTAAAATATAACTTTTTAAAAGCTGGTAGTCTGAATTTTTCCAAAAACCATTCTAGATTTTCAGAGCCAGGTGTACTTCAGTATGCCTGTTTCATGGCCCCCTTTACAGTTGGAGGGATCATGGATGAGGCAATAAGCAGCAGATGATAATGAAAAAGAACGAAAAAGTTAAAACATTAAGCAGGCAAGACAGGGCAACTCTTTGGAGGAGGAAAGGCAGAAACATGGAAGGGTCTTTAGTTCTATTCTCTGCCACCCATCCTTGATTTAGCAAAAGTAGGATGACTTAGTTTTATGTACCCACTCATGGATTGTTTTTATTCAGAACCCAGAGGTCTGGCCTTACTAAAGAAATGGGGCATTCCTAATAGTATTCTGTTTGAAACCTTATAGCCATCAACCATTTCCATCCTAAATCCACACCCAAAACACTCCACTTTGTGCTATACTTGTAAGGAATGATTAATCATTATACTAAGATGTAAGCTCCTTGGGTTAGGATTTTTTTTTTCTCTGATTTTTTGCTTTTGAACCTAAGCATCCAGAACAACTCCTGGTATACAGTAGGGACTCAATAAATAGTTGTTGAATGAATGAATGAATAACATGGATAGATCTGGAAAAATTGAGAAAGGGGAGAGAGAACTTAAGGCAGAAAGTACACGATTAAATTCTGGGGCAAGAGTGATGTGTTTGAGGAGAGTGAGGAATCTAATCTAGCTAGCAGAGAAGAGAAGACTTATCGGTAAGTATTGCTTGTTGTATGTAAAAGACCTCAGGCAAAATCATAACTTAGGTGCTGCACTTTCAGAGAGCAACCTTAGTCTAGGTCACAAATTTTAAAGGCTGACAGGCCAAGCAGAGATTCCTTAACTTTAGTCTGTAACCTTAGCACCCAGCAGATTATAATTTTTTTAAAATGATGGATGAATATATGTCAGGATAAGTAAACCCCCAGAGGATCATTGTGAGGATGAATTGAGATAACATAAGTAAAGTTTTTGAACAGAGTGATTCGTATGGAGTGTTTGATAAATTATTAGCTCTAATCTTAACAATGATCCTGGATGGTAGCTATTATTATCTCCATTTTACAGATGAGAAAGTAAGACTCAGAGAGGTTAAGTAACTTGCTTAAATTACCCAGCTACTTTGACTCCATAACTTGTGTGCTTTTCCCTTTTCAAGACTTGAGTGTCATTTCTGTTGGGTACAGAAAATATATGGACCAGAAAATACCATTTTATTCTGTTCCACTAAGAGTCATTGTGAGGCAAATCTTGGAAATGTTCAAAGATAGTACAGAATATAAATGAAAGCAGAATTAGGTTATTGCTTTTGCTAGACAACATGATATTGCGGTTAAGAGACTAAAATCTGGTATTGGACAGATTTAGGTGAGAGTTCCAGCTGCTTCACTTAATGAGCTATGTGACCTTCAACAAGTTACTTAACTTCTCTGTCTCAAATTTCTCCTCTATAAAATGGAGATTAGAATCAACACCTCTCTCATAAGATAAAATAAAGTGATGCATTTACCTGGTTAGTACAGTGCCCAGCGCATGGCAAGCAGTCCATAGCACCCACATATATCCCATTTTGGTTATAAAGAATCGGCTTTATAATTGGATTTGTTTCTTTGAGTCTTGCTTGATAACAATTAAATTGGCACCATGGAAGCAGTAAGAAGTCAGTTTTGAAGTGGGCACTCCATTAAGACAAATGGCTTGGAGGGGATGCTCCCACTTCCCTTGATGCTATATTGTTTTAGTCTGTCTAGCTGGAGAGCAAACCAAACAGCAGTGTATTGATTTACGGTATAAAGACGCTACCTTTACAAGATGAAGGGCTAGAAACTTTATTTTCTTTTAATGAAAGTTCAGCTTCTGTAGACCACAGCCAAGTCAGCTAGGGGGAACAAAGAAGAATGTGGGGTTTTTTTCCCATCTAAAGATTTGATTGCTTTTAATCTCATGGGAGAACAGCATCAGGAGGTATTATTAAAGCATTAGCCCAATAACCTCTGGAAAAGATGGTGACGAATGTAAGCTTATGACCTCAAACTGATTTTTTTAAAAACACTAAATGATACCAAAAAGTGGCATAAATCTGTCTTGTACAAGGAGCTGGCAACTCCCAGGTTAGCCAAGGAAAATTCATTCAGTTATTTATTTTATAGAAAGTCATACCATGCTATACTTACAGTAATTGGTATTTTGGAAAGATAGCTGTTTGTTAATAAAGTCTCAAATAGTGTTATTTTCTTCAGTTGCAGCTCTTTATCCTGGAGAATGTTTTAGGTATTTACCTATATCCTAGAAAAAGAGTAAGAATATAGATGCAAATAATGTGATGAAAAAAATAATTCTTTGGTTTTGAAGGACTGTATAAATTCTCCTTAATAGAATTCGGGAATGTGGCAATCAATTTAAAAACTTTTAACACTCAACAGTTAATGTTTAACATTTTAAAACATAGTATACTTGCTCTGGATGGTTAACATGCATAAATATTAAAACTCATTGATAGTATGTTTTAACACAATTCACATTTGAGATTTGAAAAAATGGTTGAACTAATAGTCAAATATTAAGTTCCACATTAAATTTTGGGTCCCACATTATATTTTCTTTTGTTCTTTTAAATGAACTGTTTTGAAATTAAATATTAGAACAGACTTTTAATGAAAATACAGAAATATAAAATATATATGTTTTGTTCAACAGATAATAGCATAAAATCAAGACATAAGAAAAACTGGAAGATAGAAGAGCTTTTGTGTATTATGGCTAGAGGTTTCAAACAAAACTAAGCATCAAAATATTAGAACACGCTAACAGAACTCCATTGTCACTAAAACTAATTAGTGTTCTGCTGTTTAATGCAAAAGCCTACATGCTGTCTTGACCTTTTTACACGTCGTGTCTAAGGTTGTGCCATAAAACAGAGGGAAGCACAGAATGCCTCCAGATAGCCTCAGAGGTTTTCTTTTTAAGTAGTTCAATTGATTGTAACAATGCAGGCTGTGTATAGGACTTATTTAAAGGTGCTGTTTATTAGATCTTGATTACAAGGAGCCAGTGAATTAAAGTAATGTCATGCTAGGGAACAGTTTCCAGGGCAGAATGACTGCCATTTCTTTTTAATGTGATGCTGCATGGTTTAAAATACACTTACCATAGAATGCATGACTTTGAAAGTTAGCTCTCAGTAAACCCACACGACAGGCAGAATGTAGAGCTGCGGATTCTCTGAAGAAAGTATAATAAAGCAAGATTTTCATGGTGCAGCAATGCAATGCTAAGAAACAGTTATTGAAGAAGATAACCCAGCAGGATAGTAACTTGCAACACATAAGGGCCTTTCATTTGAAAATCCCCAGGCAGTTTGGAGGCTGTGACTCATGAGCATCCCTGCAAGGCAGATGTGGTTTGGTAGTTTAGCAAGTGTCATTTTCCCCTGTTTTGGGTCTGACTCAAAGTGTTTTCAGAGATTTGTCAAAGGAGGAAAAGAAATGCAGAATCTTCTGTGGCTCTCCAAGGCTTCCACAGTGGAGTCTACACTCCTTAAAACAGCTCACAAAGTTTAAGAAACCCAGGTATCACAGTTGTTTAGTGCACAGACTGTGGGGTCTGATAGGTCAGGGTTGTTTGTGTTCAGGCTTTGCCATTTAGACAGCGTGAGACCCCTGTAAGAGGTAAGATATGTAACCTCCTTAAGCGTCTATTTTTGCATCTATAAAATGTGGATGATTATAGTACCTACCTTATGGGATCGTAGGGAAGATTTATAGATGTAGTGCATGTAAGATGATTAGCACAAGGCATAACATATAGCGTGTATTCAATAGATGGTGGCTAATGACAACAATAATGACTGTTGCCTACCTTTCTAGCCTTATCACCTGTCACTCTAAGTACCAAATCAGCACTCTTATTTGTCACCACATGGATTACTTGCTTTTCCCAAAACACGTCATGAATTTTATAAATATTGTGGGTGTGGAATATAGATTACATGTGAGCTTCCCATATTAGACCTTGAGTTTCTCGATGGCAGAAGTCTTGTGCCTGACACACTTAGTCAATGATGGTTGGAATGGGACTTCTGCAAGGGTCCTTTGTTGGCTTTCATAGAGCAGCATATCCCACAGTGGGCTCCAAGAGACATTAGTCTCATTAAAATATTTGTTAAAAAGGAGTTCTTGGTTAACCTAGGATTCCACCAATGGTTGCTCAGGTCTGTAGCCTGCGAATTATCAAATTATCATTGATCCTTTTTTCTTATCTCTCCCCACCTGAACATCTCACAAAGACCTTTTAAACTGTCCTTTGTAATGTCTTTGGTACTTGTCCCTCTTTATTCATGCTGCCAGCACTCTATTTCATTTCAAACCCTGATCATCTGGCAAGACAACAGGTTAAGTGGCCTTTCATGTCTCTCTTCTCCATTGCATTTGCTTATTGCTCTCAGGTAAATGTTCATCATACAACTTCCTGTCATCAAAAGCATGGTTTTAAACCTGGGTTTCCTTCCAGAGGATGTTGGGGATGGGTGGGGATGCTGGCAGATGGGGGTCTCGATTCTCTATATTTGCTCCAACCAGAAAAGTTCTATGTGTATTTTTTTTATATATTGAGAATAAGATTTTGTTTCGAGAAAAGATTCTGAATCACAGATAGTAGTCGAAAGGCACCGGGGAAAGATTATTCTTTTGGCACTCAGGACCCCCATAATCTGGTCTGAATTTTTTGTAGTATTTTCTCATTACTCTTTTTCACAAAATTTTGGTCAAATCTGACTAATCATTATTTTTTTTGGCAATCCTTATATCTCATCTCTATGCCTTTGCTTGAGCTATTCTAGTAATGAATACAGATTCTGTACCAGCCACTATACTAAGAATTTTGCCATTATAAAACATTATCTCAGATATTAACAAAAACTCTATGAGGAGCTACTAATAATTATTCCCATTTTCCCGATGAGACTTAATGAAGTTGAGTATTTTGACTAGAGCCACACAGTTAATAAAAGGCAGAGCCAGGACTTAAACCAGGCCTATTTAACTGTAAAATCACATGTTCATACATGCTACCTGATAACTTTCTCTTCTCCCATGTAATTACTGTCCTTATTTCAAGTCTACTTCTTCCAAGAAATCTTCTGTGACCTCTATATCTCATAATATTTCTCCCTTCCATGAACTTCTCAACACTTACTATCTATTCCATTCATTTGATAATTACACATACACATATACTGCCTGCTATATTTTTAGGGGCAAATGTTTAGCTTTTCCAGTACATTCTCTGTGGTCATGGAAATATGGTATCAAATCTTCCCTCCAGGCTTCCACAACTTTTAGATCAGTGCTTTTCCAAAGGCAAGGAATCTGGGTTGACTTGAATACATAGTGGACAATGTTCCAAAAGATTGAATTTTAGCTCTTACTAACTGGGGCTGGGAGGAGTGCAATGGGATGATGGGGCTGGAGCCCAGCATTTTGTCCCTTGCAACCTCAGATTGTTTAGTTGTTATAAAGGAAAAAGGAGACGCTCCATATTGCCATTTAACATTGTTTTCAGAAGCAAATAAGACCACATGTGAAAGAAGTTTTAAAATGCCTTAATCCTGTGTACATGCGAAGTATAGTTGTAACATCAGTATGTAGTTAGTAGAGTCAGACAAGAAAGTCCTGAAAGAGATGAGTTGGAACAGAACAAGGGAAGCTCAGCTGAGCTTGACAATCATCGTCATATCAGCAATCCGAAGGATACATTATTTTCAGTGCAACATTGCTATCCCTTTAACCATCACTTAATGCAGCCCTAAGCTTTCCATGATCAGAATCAACCTCCCAGGTCAGCTAAGCCAGAGACTAACCTAAACAAAAGATAATATTTGCAATTTAAAAAAATGTACTGGCCAGAAGTTAAACATGTGTTAAATTAAAGAAAGGCCACTGCATACCATGCCAAGTCTCTTTTTGTTGTCTGGAGAGTTATAACAATCCTCTCCTGGCAGTTAGTTTTAAGATCATTAAATGATCCTCATTTGCAATATATTTGCAGAAGATTACAGCCATCTAAATTGACCCTGAAGGAAGACTTATTTCATTAATGGGCTGTCCTGTGCTAATGCATAAAGCTAGAAAAATATATCTATTAAATTCTTAATGTGTAAATGATGTTTCTGGCTTTCTTCTTAATTACAAAGCAAAATGAGCCTGAAGTGCACTATGTCTAGGAAAAAATGATCAATTTAATCCATCTTTCAGGGGAAGAACTTTTTTAGTCGATCTCCAAATTCCAGCTGGAAAAGCTCTTCCTGGGTAGCAGGCTCTGGACTTATTGCTTCCATCACTTATTGCAGTGCTACGGCAAAATGTGCAGCCTGGCAAGCTATGTATGGTACATTTTTCTCTGGATTTCAATGAACACAACAAAGAGGTGATTTGAGTTCTTAGAGATGTTCCCTCCTCCGTTTCACGCAGTAAGCCCAGCCTCTGCTAACTTTTCCTTGAGGAATTACTCAGGGGCTTTCTGTGCTTTGGTGCAAATGCATAACAAGAGTGAGCACAAATTTGAAAATGAATGATATTGTGCTATTGCTAGCTTATTATATACATGCTGAATATTAATGCAGCTATAGAGATTTACTGTACATATAAATTCCCAGTGTATCGTAGAATCGCCTAACTAAAATCATAATATAATATAATGATAACTAAGGGATCTTAAGAGCAACTCCATTTATCTACTGTAAGGTTGTTTACAATGGCAGGCAATATTTGCATGGAAAGTTCAGGGGTTTCTGATCTTAGATGATAGTGATGGTACTTTGATTTCCCAGGGCTTTACCTGGTTAATACTAGTAATTCTCTTTAGACAAAAACACAAATACACCAAATGTTTTCTCTTCCCAGTTTGGTGTGTTCACCTTTGAGTAGTGGAAATTAAGCAGAACTAGCTCATATCTGCTATGCTTTTAGGAGGAAAGCAGTGGTTCTGAGCGGCAAATTAATAGTTATTGGCAGTACAGAGATATAGCACATATACACATATTTGGTATTAAGATGCCCTTTTGATTATGTCCTTTGTGATACTTTTTATTTATTTTTATTATTTTTAAAGATTTTTAAAAGATTTTATTATTTGAGAGAGAGAGAGATTGCATGGGAGCATGTGTGGAGGGACAGGCAGAGAGGAAGGGAAAAGCAGACCCCCTGCTGAGCAGGGAGCTCCATGGAGGGTCTGGATCCTAGGACCCTGGGATCATGACCTGAGCTGAAGGCAGGTGCTTAACCTACTGAGCCACCCAAGCACCCCTTATGTGATACTTTTTAAAAAATAAAAGTTGAGGTACCAATACTCACATCTTGTTAAATTCCAAAGTTTCACATGTATCTGCCTCCTATTTCAGTGCTGAATTTATTAAACACTTTCCAAAAAGGTGTTCAAAACATATAAAATGATAAAACAACCAAAGTGGGTAGCGTTTATGAATTTTAAGATTTTTAAAAACAAAAATATCAAAATTTGGAATTCACAAAGTTTCCATCAAATTCATGACTTTGTTCACTGTGTATATGGTGGTTTTTTCTTGCATTTTTCAGTATATGTATATTATTGTCAGATTTGGGTTGATAGAGGTTGCTGTGAAAATCAAGGAAAAGAAACACCAGTTTGCAAAGATATAATCACACTTAGGCTCATTGCAGTATTTATTTATAACAGCCAAAATATGTAAGTAACCAAAGTGTCCATCTATCGATGAATTGATAAAGGAAAAAAATGGAATATTACTCAAACATAAAAAGAATGATGGGGCACTTGGGTGGCTCAGTTGGTTGAGCATCTGACTCTCAGTTTGGCTCAGGTCATAATCTCAGGGTTGTGAGATTGAGCTGCATGTAGGGCTCTAGGCTTGGTGTGGAGTCTTCTTGAGATTCATTCCCCCTCCTTTCCCCCCCCTCTCTGCTCCTCCCCCTACTCATGCTCTCTCTCTAAAATAAATAAATACATAAATAAATAAAATTTTAAAAAACATAAAAAGGATGAAATTGTGCCCTTTGCAATAACATCGACGGATCTAGAAGGTATTTTCTAGGTGAAATAGATCAGACGGAAAAACACAGATACTGTATAATTTCACTTATATGTGGAATCTAAAAAACAAAACAAGCAAACAAAGCAGAAACAGACTCATTTAGAGAGGAAACACACCGTTGGTTACCAGAATGAGGAGGTATTGGGGAAAAAGAGGTGACAGGGATTAAAAGGTACAAACTTATAGTTACAAAATTAAAAAGTCATGGGAATATAATGTACAATATAGGAAATATGGTCAATAATATAATAACTTTGTACGGTGACAGATGGTAACTAGACATGGTGAGGATCATTTTGTTATGTGTATAAATGTTAAATCCCTATGATGTACACCTCAAACTAATAATGATACAGAAAAGAAACCTTTTGAAAGAGGAGAAAAAAAGAAAGAAAATGAAAAATTTTTTATCTTGTGGACATTTTATAAGTTGAAAAATTTTGCATTATGAGTTTTTTTAGAATGATGAATAAAATGTTTAAGAGAAAGTGCTCATATATTGCTACTTGGCTTTTACTCCACCAAAATGATTTCTGAAAACTGTTCAGAGGGAGGATTTTTATGTTAAACTATCTACAGTATCAGATCATTATATGCCTATACACTGAGGACAAGCAGGAGAATATAACTCTGATGAAAGACTAAGACACTTCTCTTTCAGGGCTGTTGCCAAGAACAAGAATAAAACCACCTCAAGAAATAGTATTGCTACAGCTGAGATCTCAGAATAGCCAGAAGTGCGAAGTACTCTCTGATTATGATGCCCCTGATACAGTTGTAGAGCACCAGCAGGTTGGGAAAGTCATTTTATTTAGGAATTTTATTTTTTTTATTTTTTTAAAAGATTTTATTTATTTATTCATGAGAGACACACAGAAAGAGAGAGAGAGGCAGAAACATAGGCAGAGAGAGAAGCAGGCTCCATGCAGGGCCTGATGTGGGACTCGATCCTAGGACTCCAGGATCATGCTCTGCCGAAGGCTGGTGCTCAATCACTGAGCCATCCCTATTTAGGAATTTTAATCCTCAGAATCCAATTCAACAAATTTTCTCATGGATACAATTTTAACCTGTAGTCCCCTAGGCTAGGCTTCTTAGCTATTTTACTATTACTTTTGGGAAAAGACATTCCTTTTCTCTCAGTTTTGTAGAGTCATTTTTTTTTTCTTTAACTGAAATAATTCCCAAATATATTTAAGATAGTGGTTCTCAACCAGGGAACTTTGCCCTTCTGGAGAATGTCTGGCTGTGTGTTTTTGATTGTCAAGGGGAGGAGAACTCTACTGACATTTGGTAAATAGAAGCCAGGGATTTTGCTTAACATCCTTCAATTCACAGGACAACTCCACCCTCCCCACAAAGAGTACCCAGCTCAAAATTTCAATAGTTCTGAGGTTGAGAATGTGTGAGTTAATGTAGTGCTGGCTATTAAAATATATAAATGCTAAAATTCAATAGTTTACTGCAGTAGATGCTTATTTTTTTGCTTATATGATAAGTCAAAATGTATGTCCCTGATCAATGATCAGTTTTCCTCCAAGCAGGGATTTAGAGACCCTGGCTCCTTCCAACTTGTGGCTCTGCCTCATTAACACATGCTTTCTTTTTTTTTTTTTTTTTAACGTTTTTAAAAAAGATTTTATTTATTTATTCATGAGAGACACACAGAAAGAGAGAGGCAGAGACACAGACAGAGGAAGAAGCAGGCTCCATGCAGAGAGCCTGACATGGGACTTGATCCTGGATCTCCAGGATCAGGCCCTGGGCTGAAGGTGGCGCTAAACCGCTGAGCCACCCAGGCTGTCTAAAGGTGCTAGGGGAGAATGCATGAAAGATTGCACCTGGTAGATTGTATGGACTAAACTTATGCTCATTTTCATTTGACCTGGACTTAGTCACATGGCTACCCTAACTGCAGGAAAAGCTGGACATTATATGTTTAGCTATGTACCTAACAGGAAGAGGAAGTGGGTAAGGAGGTAGCCATTCTCTGCCATACTCCATATTTGTCTCGACTAAATACTAATTTCCTTTTTTTTTAAGATTTATTTATTTATTTATTCATGATAGACAGAGAGAGAGAGAGAGAGAGAGAGAGAGAGAGGCAGAGACACAGGAGGAGGGAGAAGCAGGCTCCATGCCAGGAGCCCGATGTGGGACTCGATCCTGGGACTCCAGGATTGCGCCCTGGGCCAAAGGCAGGCACTAAACCGCTGAGCCACCCAGGGATCCCCCTAAATATTAATTTCCATTCAAAAGAATATCCATCCTATCATTTTTCAGGCCTTTACAAAATTATGGTTCAGTTTTTAAAATTTCCTGCCCAATTTTATGTCATTTGCAGTTTTGGTTTTAAAGCATCTTCACATATATTACCTTTCCTGAGCTTCATGAGAATTATTGAGCATATACTGTGTGCTGTCTTGTTTAATTCCTATGATAATATTATATCATAGATATTATCTTTATTTTGCATGAAAAATAAATGAGGTCTTACAGAGGCTAAGAACCAGCAGAGATGCCAAGGCCTGTGTGTTTGCTATCTCCCGCAAGGGAGTCATTAAGTCAGTATCCTTTTTCAGCCAAGGAACTCATATCTCAGACACTTACCCAGGGATACACAACTATAAAGTGGCAAAGCCAGGATGTGAACTCCTTTCTTTCCTTTCTCAGTCCTGTGCTCTTTCCCTAACTATACCTTGGCAGATGTACGTTATTTCACCAATCAAGTCAGTAAATAAAGCATTACATTTTCTCCAGTAAGGATCAGCCTTTCTAAAGCCTCATTCAGTATATTCCCTCGGGGCTGACAATAACCCATGAATAATAGTTTTTTAAGCTTGGGACACACCTTATAGTGCAGATATCAGAAAAGACAGGATCCAGATCTTCACTTGAGAGCTTATTAGTTGGGTGGTGCTAGCCAAGTCACATAGCCTCTCTGAGGCTCAGTTTCCTTATCTGTAAGATAGAGATAAATGCCCATCTCTCAGAATGGCTAAGGATGAAATGAGACATATGTATAAGATAATTCACATAGTATGTGTTTGATATGTACAGGTGCTCAAGAAATGTTCATTGCTTTCCCCGCTTCTTCACCCACCGCAGTCGATAGCTGTGAGTTATCAGCCTCCACCATTCCTCTTTGTTTTTAAAATATTTTATCTATTTACTTAAGCATGAGCAGAGGGAGGGGCAGAGGGAGAGGGAAAAGCAGGTTCTCTGCTGAGCAGTGAGCCTGACATGGGGCTCCATCCCAGGACTCTGGGATTACAACCTGAGCCAAAGGCAGACACCCGACCTACTGAACCACCCAAGTACCCCCAGATCATTCCTTTTTTTGATAAGGGCATTACCTCTTCTCTACTACTGTGTGTTGTTGATAAGAGGAAAATCAAAGTTCCCTTTTCTCTTTTAGCCAAGGAATGGGCCTATGACCCAGACTGGGGCAGCCAGTCTCTTCTAGGACTCTGAATCTTGAGCAGAGTGACGTAAGGATGGAAAAAGATGGTTAATGTGCACTCATTTGAGACCCAGATTATTACAGACTCTTGAAGCTGCCTGTCCTTTTCTTCAACCATCTAGTAGAACTCAAAGCTGCCATATATTTCCAGTGTATTCTTTTTCTGCTTAAGTTAGTCAGAATGAATTTCTTTTGCTTGCAACCAAAGAACCCAAGTTACCCATTTATACAGTGAATAAATTTTTTAAATTCTTGACAACAATGTCAAAAGGCACTAATTGCAAAAGCCCAATAAAGACAAGATCTATTACAGCTGTAATTTTTTCCTCAATATAATGGACCTGTTTAGGAGGACATTAAATTAGTACAATTGAATTGTTTTTAAACCATAGTCTTGCAGAAATTGATAGATAGATTTTTGATGATCATTCATTAATATTTATCCAAGTATGACTTTCCAGGACCAATGCTAATTGATTAGTACAAAGAAAACAGACATGTTCCCTGACCGTAAGAAATTTTCTAGTGGTAGTAGTCTAGATCTACCAGATGTAGTTTTCTCCAGAATTAAGTAAAAAAACCCCACCTCTTTTATTAGACCTAAATTTATTGGTCCTGAAATTATGTGGATTGTCAATCTTTCCCCCCAGAATTAATCCAAAAATTGATCTTGGGCAGCCATCTTGGGGATATGAAGTGTTTTTGCCTGCATTGAATGTTCAAGTCTAAGAATCATCTGACAATTCTTCCTTAATTGTCAAGCAAACCAATACTTTGGAGTGCCTAGTGGGAAAGAACTGAAGTAGGGACCCAGGGAGATATTTTACAGTAAAATTCCCCTAGGAGGCTCTGTTTTCAAACCTCACAGGCTTCAAAGTCAATGTGTTAGGGAGCTCTGGAATTGCTCTGGGGGGAAGGTTTCATGCAGATGAAATGCCTCTTCCACACTTTGCTACTCCTAATTATTAAACTGTCAGTCTCTTTCTACCAGCACTCACTTTCTGGGGTGCGTGGCCAGAGCAGAAAGCTTGGAAAAGATTATCTGTGAGTGCTGGGAAATAATACCTTCCTACTCAAGAATATAGAGCACAAACAAAACAAATATTACTCTTTGGTAATATGATGAGTCTTTAGTGCATACTGTATAAAATTAGGCTTACCAAGGGATATTCCTTCCCACTCTGTCCAAATCCCCAACCCAAACTGTAAGGGAGTAAGTGCATTCCTTTATGGATGGCACAATCAAATATATCTATTCATTGACAGAGCTAAATTAGTGAGTCATCCATTGAGATAATGATGGAAAGCTACTTTTGTTTTTGTTTTTTAAATTTTTTATTTAAATTCAATTTGCCAACATATAGTATGATACCCAGTGCTCATCCCATCAAGTGCCCTCCTTAGTGCCCATCACCCAGTTACCCCATCGCCCCACCCACCTCTCCTTCTGCAACCCTTTTCTTGTTTTTCAGAGTTAAGAGTCTCTCATGGTTTGTATTCCTCTCCAATTTTTCCTACTCGTTTTCCCTTTCCCTTATAATCCCTTTCACTATTTCTTATATTCCACATATGAGTGAAACCATACGATGATTGTCCTTCTCCAATTGACTTATTTCACTCAGCATAATACCCTCCTGTGCCATCCATATTGAAGCAAATGGTGGGTATTCGTCATTTCTAATGGCTGAGTAATATTCCATTATATATATAGACCACATCTTCTTTATCCATTCTTCTGTCAAAGGACATCATGGCATCTTGCACAGTTTGGCTATTGTGGTCATTGCTGCTATGAACATTGGGGTGCAGGTGTCCTGGCATTTCACTACATCTGTATCTTTGGGGTAAATACCCAGTAGTGCAATCAATGGGTCATAGGGTAGCTCTATTTTTAACTTCTTGAGGAACCTTTATACTGTTTTCCTTGCATTCCCACTAAGAGTGCAAGAGTGTTCCCCTTTCTCCACATCTTGTCCAACATTTGTTGTTTCCTGTCTTGTTAATTTTTGCCATTCTCACTGATGTGAGGTGGTATCTCATTGTGATTTTGATTTGTATTTCCCTGATGGCAAGTGATGTGGACCATTTTTTCATGTGGCTGTTGGTCATGTGTAGGTCTTCTTTGGAGAAATGTCTGTTCATGTCTTCTGCCCATTTCATGACTGGATTGTTTGTTTCTTGGGTGTTGAGTTTGATAAATTCTTTATAGATGTTGGATACTAGCCCTTTATCTGATATGTCATTTGCAAATATCTTCTCCCATTCTGTAGGTTGCCTTTTAGTTTTGTTGATTGTTTCCTTTGCTGTGTAGGTTTTATCTTGATGAAGTCTTAATAGTTCATTTTTGCTTTTTTCCCCCTTTGCCTTCATAGATGTGTCTTGCAAGAAGTTACTGTGGCTAAATTCAAAAAGGTTGTTGCCTGTGGTTTCCTCTAGGATTTTGGAGGATTCTTGTCTCACATTAAGATCTTTCAATCATTTTGAGTTTATCTTTGTATGGTATAAGAGAATGGTCCAGTTTCATCCTTCTGCATGTGGCTGCCCAATTTTCCCAACACCATTTGTTGAATACACTGTCCTTTTTCCAGTGGATATTCTTTCCTGCTTTGTCAAATATGAGTTGACCATAGAGTTGAGGGTCCATTTTTGGGTTCTCTGTTCTGTTCCATTGATCTATGTGTCTGTTTTTGTGCCAGTACCACACTGTCTTGATGATCAGAGCTTTGTAATACAGTTTGAAGTCAGGCATTGTGATGCCCCCAGCATTGGTTTTCTTTTTCAATATTCCTCTGGCTATTTGGGGTCTTTTCCAGTTCCATACAAATCTTAAGATTATTTGTTCCAACTCTATGAAGAAGGTCCATGGTATTTTGATAGAGATTGCATTGAACATGTAAATTGCCCTGGGTAGCATAGACATTTTCACAATATTTATTCATCCAATCCATGAGTATGGAATGTTTTTCCATCTCTTTATGTCTCCCTCAATTTCTTTCATAAGTGTTCCATAGTTTTTAGAGTACAGATCCTTTACCTCTTTGGTTAGGTTTATTCCTAGATATCTTATGGTTTGGGGTGCAACTGTAAATGAGATTGATTCCTTAGTTTCTATTTCTTCAATCTCATTGTTAGTGTATAGAAATGCTGCTGATTTCTGTGCATGGATTTTGTATCCTGCCACATTGTTGAATTGCTGTATGAGTTCTAGAAACCTTGGGATGGAGTCTTTTGGGTTCTGATGACATAATTCAATATCATGTCATCGTGAAGAGAGAGAGTTTGACTTCTTCTTTGCCAATTTGAATGCTTTTTATTTCTTTTTGTTGTCTGGTTGGGAAGCTACTTTTGAAGTTGAAATTTTGTACGCAAAAAGGAGGTATAAGGGCCTTAGTAGACAAGAATAATTTTTTATCAGTCAAAAGTTTGGGTGCCTATTATACGCAAAGCAGCTATACTCTGTGTAAGAAGACACTTGTGTTTACTGTCAAGCTGATTAAAATATGATTGAGGAGCCATTATCTCTTGTATGTATAAATATATTCATTTGAAAAAGAACTAACATTTAATGGACTATTAAACTATGTTCTAACCATACTGGTGTTTCTGTTCCTGGAAGATGCCACATCTTTTTCAATGAGAGGGCCTTCATAAATGCTAAGTCTTATTCATTTATTCAATTTATATTGAGTGATTACTTTGTGCCAGGCACACAAGATTCTGGTTGTCATGGAACTTACTTTCTAGTTGGAGGGGATAGACACAAACAAGTAAACAAATCATCAAGCATTAACAATTGCTCTAAAGGATTTGGTAGATTGTGATAGGGTAGATGGTGACTGATGGAATGGTAAATGACATCCCATATGGTGGATGGGTAGGCTTCTTGGAACAAGCGATTTTGAACTGGGATCCAGATGCTGGGGCCAGTTACATGAAGAGCTGGCATAAGAGCATTCTAGACACAAAGAACAGTAAATGCAAAAGCCTCATGAAATAGAAACAAATTTGACATGATTAAAAGGAGAGAGAAGATCATGAGTCTGGAGAAGAGTGACTGAAGGAAACTGGTAAGAAACGAGGTCATGAGGGAAGCAGAGACAGATCATAGGGCATCATAGGCCATGATAAAGAATTTGCTGCACTTCTGCCTAGAATGACCTGGCCCTTACTCTCCGCTTAAATCACGCTCCCCCTTCTTAGCTTAAATACCACCTGCTCATGAAATTTTTCCCTTATGCCCTAGTCTAGGATGCCATTTCCTATTATTCACTCTCATAACACACTATACTGCTATTTTGATATACTTATTATAATTGAAATTAAACAGTCATTAGTGTAATTATCTATTAACTATTCTCCAAACTAGACTGTACATTTTTTGAGGGTAGAGATTGGTTTATCAAGTTTACTGCAGTGGGAAAATTAAATTCATTTGGCAAACAATTATAAGTGTTTTGGTATTTGCTGTATGCCAGACATGTACAAGATGCTCTATAAGTATATATTGATGGAATGAAAGAATGAATCAGTGTGTTTTGTTTTGTTTTTGTTTTTGTTTTTTTGTTTTTTGTTTTTTTTTTGTTTTGTTTTTAAAAATCGAATTACCTGCTTCCTAATTACTTGCTCTACATAGATATGCAGCAGCCCACTTGTCCATGGGGATATGGAAGGTTCCATAAGATGGGTAATGGGGAAGTGTATCCTACCCAGAGGTTTGATTCAGAGTTGGAGTTGATGCACAATGGTTCTATCCTTTTCTTGAAGATTTTAGTTACATGTACTCAATTATGAATGGGTACAAGGTATTTCCTTTTCTAATCTTTTTCCTTTCCTATTTTCCCCTAACTCAGCAAGCAGTCTGTGGGGAGTGATTAGTATCAGAGGATGAGAATGTGAGAGGTGGGGATCATAGAGAAGGTTCATTTCAGTTCTTCATATTTTTTTCCCAAAAGGCATGATTTGGTCCATGTTGTAGATGAGAGCCTATTAATCACATTAACATTAACACTATGGTATCAGATATGACACCATTAAAAAACATCTAAGAGTCATGCTGAATAGCCAAGTGAATTAGATTTAGAAAGAAATTATCTCATCCTGTGAGGCTTGCTCATGAGAAATAGACAGGATTTGCTAACAATACTGTGGTTTGTCTTAGATTGTTCCATAATGGATTAAGAAACAAAGGTGCCAAAAATGAACATTGGACACGGAGCCAAAGGCTAGTATTTAACTCCAGGCTTTGTCCCTTAGTTGCTGTATGTCTGTATGCAAGTTGGACCATTAGTTTTGAAATCTGCAAAAGGATAATACTTACTTCACAGGATTGCTATGAGGATTAAATGAGTTGTCCTATAATAGCTTCTGGTCCATAGTAAGAGTTTGAACATAAATATTTGCTGAATGACTATTATTCTCCCCGTGTGTCCTTTTCCTGATTGCTCCTGAACTAGAGTTCTTTCTATTCATTCATTCAATAAATACTTATGTTTGCTTAAAAAGGCCCAGAAACTGGTTATTAAGATACATTTTGGGAAATATATTTCTAGATTGGAAAAGAGTAAGTTATTGAAATCATGAAATAATTATAGCAACTACCAGTTATTGTGAGCATATCATGAGGCATGAACTGGGAAAATGCTTTTCGTATATTACCTTATTTACTCCTACTACAGTTTCAGAGAGGGTCTTTTTTTTTTTTTAACAACAAGGTAACGTAATTTTATTACATAAATTAACCCATTTATTATAGGCTAGCAGTGCTTCAAATGGTGGAGCTTTTACTGGTCTTTCAACTCCTTTAGTCTGATGGCTGACTTTACTGTGATGGCAGAAGTGGTGTTGTAGGTCCAGGCGCCACTGGCTATGGTCTTCATGCAGGAGCCACAATGCCAGATGTCCACAGCTCGCCTTTTCATCTTGGTTTTACCACAGAAGGAGCAGGTGTACTTGGCGTGCTGGCTAATTTCAATCTTCTTTACCATTTTCCTGAGGGAGGCACCATACCGGGTCCTGTATTTACCCACGATTCTGACCTTCTTGGTGCATTTGGCTATGTCACCACCAACTAGGTCCCAGCTCAGAGAGAGCAGTTTCAGAAAGTTTAACTAAGTTTCCAAGGTGATCCAGCTAGTATGTTGAGGGGCCAAGATTTTAATCTAATCGTCTGGACTCCAAAGCCTATATATTCTTTTTTTTTTTTTTTTAAGATTTTATTTATTTATGTGATTCACAGAGAGAGAGAGAGAGAGAGAGAGAGAGAGAGGCAGAGACACAGGCAGAGGGAGAAGCAGGCTCCATTCAGGGCGCCTGACGTGAGACTAGATCCTGGGTCTCCAGGATCAGGCCCTGGGCCGAAGGCGGCGCTAAACCATGGAGCCACCTGAGCTGCCTCTAAAGCCTGTATAATTTTAATAGACATCATATGTAGACTTCTTCAGAGGTTTGTTGCAAGGAATAAATGATATAAAATGTATGAATATACCTTATAACACTAATAAGGTATTATGTGAGTGTCCCTTTATATCATTTTCATCATCAGAAGTGATTGATTTGGTGATATTACTGAGGGTCAGCTATGCTTCTGGGGATAGCTGAGTGTAAGCTTTATGTGTGTTTAAAAATTCTATTATTTAAAGCAAATTTTTGCCTCTATTTTATTCAAAGGACCAATATCTTCTTTTCTCTATACCTGACCTATTGAAATTAGATTTGTTGATGGGATGGATGGATGATGAGTGGAGGATACCCATCCTTCTGGAGGACACCCAGTGCCATGTTGTTTATAAATGATGGAATAATAGCTGGCTGGCCATTCTTTGCTTTTTGTTTCAAGCCTGGGAAAGAACAGACCTCCTAAAATCACTCGATTCAGAATTTTTCCAAACTGGAACACAGTAGCTTCATAAAAATCAGGTGATATAAAAACTCACCACATTCCATTTTAGAGAAGAGGGAAAAAAAAATCCGAAATGTAATTTTCAGTTCTCTGTGTTCTAAGTACCCTCTCCCCTGCCAATCCCCTGCCAACATATTATTGGCATTCAACTTAAAAATGCATTTCCATTTTACATAATGGATTAATCATACCATAGATTTTTTATCTAATTCATGTCCTGGGGACTTATGGAATATCTGTTATCTAAGAAAATGTTTATTTGTTTTGTTCTATTGCCCAGTAAGCTTATTATAAGTTCAGATTCTGTGTATGTGTATATGTTTATTCAGAGAATGTGTTGTATTAAAACCAGAGAAAATAATCTTCTAAATTATTCCTTCACATAGAACAAATCAATATGGTCTCCTATACCTACTAGAGAAGCACAAATGGTACTGGAACATCTTCAGAGTGGTTTATGCCCTTGACAGGTCAATCAGAGGGTAGCTGAAACTGAAGAAGTCATATGCCATAGTGCCAGCGGAAATGAAAATTATACCACTCATACTAACGAGTGCATTTCCAAAGGGACTATTTAGCGGTATTAGAAGTCTCTAAGCAGATGCCTCTGAACTTAAAATACACTTAATTCCTAAGGATTGTCTTGTAATTAATTTACCCAGATAGACTCAATGAGGAGAATGCAGGGCAAAGCATCACATTGCTCAGCAGTTTGCAAACTTCAGGGAACACTAAGATAAATAATTTGATTTTTTAAACATCTAAATTAATTTCCCTTATAACTGAGAAGTGGAAACAGTGTACAGTAAAGAGAAGCACTTTCCAATTTTATAATCCAATCTCCTTAAAAAAAATCCAACTACTGTAACAGGAAGGACTCCATGTAGCTGACATCAAAAGAATATCACTCATACTTTGGTTACAGCTTTTATTCCTATTAACTTGCCAGTCTGTAAACATCTCCATGAACGTAGGAAGCCTGTTCCTGACTGTTCTAGTTACATACACGGTGCTGTACAGCAACAAACAGTTTCAACACACTTCCCCTTGACACAGCTTGTATTTCATGATGAACAGCCAAATCGCATGTGACTGTTGACAGCTGTATTTTCCTAGTATTAAGGAGTTAAATTTAAAAAGTGCTCAGATTTTTTTAGGAATTGGTACAAATTTGATAAAATAACTATTTCTGGAGGTTAAAGTATAGTGGTATGATATATGGATGGGATGGTACACAGGTTAGGAGTACTTAATGTCATGCTTTTTTTTAAATCTGGAAGCTAAGGTTTTGGATTCATTTGGATCAGGTTCCCCATCTGGCTTTCCCCTAGATCTTAGGCAAACTTCTTAACCTGTATCGGCCTTGGTTTAATTACTTATTGAAGGAAAGTGAGGATAATGATAATAATAGGTTGTATTTGAAGAATGATGAGCTAATATGTATGTTCTACCTTAAATAGTGTCTGGCACTTACTTAATAAGAGGTACTGTTTACTATTACTGTTTGCTTTTACACTAAGGCACTTTACTCATGTATTTTATTCCTTTAAAAGGTATTTATGATGCATTTATTTTGTGCCCCGCACTGTGCTGGGCATTTTCACATAGCTCGTCTCTTTTCATCTTATGAGTAGGTTTCATCATCACCATTTTATAGGTAAGAACACTGTAGATACAGAGGTTGGGGATTTTGTGAATTTCACATAGCTAGTCAAAAATGCAGCCAGACTTGACATCCAGGTTCATATATATTTTTTAAGATTTTATTTATTCATTCATGAGAGACACACACAGGCAGAGACATAGGCAGAGGGAGAAGCAGGCTCCATGCAGGAAGCTCAATGCGGGACTTGATCCCAGGACTCCAGGATCACTGCCAAAGGCAGATGCTTAACCACTGAGCCACCCAGGCATCCCTAGGTTCATCTTTAACAAATAAGTATTCATGTCTAGTAGGTATCAAGCACCCAACTAGGCACTGGGAAAACTGAAAATACTGAGACATGCTTCCACTCTCCAAAACATCACATTCAATTTGGGGATGAGGAGGGGAGGGACAAGCACCAACTAAGCCAGACCATGACAAATTCTATCATTGTGATATAAAAGAGATGTTAGAGATACCCAAGGAATGTGAAATTAATTGTGATTGGGGAAACAGGCAAGAAGATCACAGAGGAGGTGACTTTCGAGCTGGATCTGGAAGAATGAATGAGATTTTTAAAAAAGATTTATTAAATATTTATTCATTTGAGAGAGAGAGAGAGAGAGTGCATGCGCCCATGTGCGCACAGGAGGGAGGGGCAGAGGGAGAGGGAAGGAGAGAATCCCAAGCAAATTTCCCATGGAGCGCAGAGGTAGAAGTGGAACTTGATCCCACAACCCTGAGATTGTGACCTGAGCTGAAATCAAGGGTTGGACACTCAACCAACTGAGCTACCTACCCAGGCATCCCAAGAATGAATGAGATTTTAACAGATAAAGAAGAGTAGTCCAGGCAGAGGGAATTTCCTATGCAAATACACAAAGGTTTGGGGTATTTGTCAGATGCTTGGGAAATGCTAGGGTCAAATCCACCCTCTGGCATTCACAAGCTGGGTGACATTGAGCTATCTATTCCCCTTTCTACCCCTTCTGTCTGTCATGGAAAGATGAGCATGATGAAAACACAGAATGTCTGTGGAGATCAAAAGATAAGTGCATATAAAGTGCCTAGCACAAGATCTAGCTCTGTAAGTCTCATTTGCTATTTTGTTGCTGTTACTCCTCAGTGTCTTTGCTCATGTTGTTCCTTCAGAATGCCCTCGTGTATCACCCCCTGCCCCAACTTCCCACTCAGCCAGGTTCTCACCCATTTACTTCCTCTGGTAGAAGCATAATCTCCGAGGATAGTGCTTCTCGACACCAGTGGACAAATGAATCAGCTGGTCATCTTGTTAGAATGCAGATTTTGATTCAGTAGGTCAGGGTGGGGCCAGAGAGTCCATGTTTCTAATTAGTCCCCAGGTGATGCTGATACTACTAGTCTCAAAGACTGTACTTTGAGTAGTAAGGGACTATAGCAGTGTTTTCCAGAATGATTTCTGCTTGTTTAACAAGCTTCCAGTAACGCCAATTCTGTTGGTTCACAAAACATACTTTAACTAGTGAGGGTTCAGAGCATATAAAGTCTTTTTTAAGTCTTTATTTTTTAAAAATCTTTCTATGAGTAGAGCCTCACCCCCCCACACACACACACCTTTTTCTCCTTTACACAAGGATCTGTTCCAGTCAAATTGGATTAATCTGCTTTTTCCTGAACACATCCTATATGTTCAGAAAAGCTTTGAATCACACCTTCTTTTTGATCCATAGATGCCTGTGTACATCTCCGTTACAACTTCTACCTGACTGCATTGAAATATGTATTTGTTACAAATCAAAACCACAATGAGATACCACCTCACACCAGTGAGAATGGGGAAAATTAACAAGACAGGAAACAACAAATGTTGGAGAGGATGTGGAGAAAGGGGAACCCTCTTGCACTGTTGGTGGGAATGCAAACTGGTGCAGCTACTCTGGAAAACTGTGTGGAGGTTCCTCAAAGAGTTAAAAATAGATCTGCCCTATGACCCAGCAATTGCACTGCTGGGGATTTACCCCAAAGATACAGATGCAGTGAAACACTGGAACACCTGCACCCCGATGTTTATAGCAGCAATGTCCACAATAGCCAAACTGTGGAAGGAGTCTCGGTGTCCATCAAAAGATGAATGGATATATAAGATGTGGTTTATGTATACAATGGAATATTACTCAGCCATTAGAAACGACAAATACCCACCATTTGCTTCCATGTGGATGGAACTGGAGGGTGTTATGCTGAGTAAGTCAATCGGAGAAGGACAGACATTCTATGGTCTCTTTCATTTGGAGAAGATAAAAAATAGTGAAAGGAATTAAAGGGGAAAGGAGTGAAAATATTAGAGAGGGTGACAGAATATGAGAGACTCCTAACTCTGGGAAACGAACAAGGGATAGTGGAAGGGGAGGTGGGCGGGGGGTTGGGGTGACTGGGTGACGGGCACTGAGGGGGGTACTTGACAGGATGAGCACTGGGTGATATGCTATATGTTGGCAAATTGAACTCCAGTAAACAATAAATTTTAAAAAAATATGTATTTGTATGTCCCTCTTTACTTCTAGACTATTATTCTACTAATTATAAGCTAAATATATACTTTAGTAATTAATTACCATGTTATATTATTAATACTAAATGGTATACCAAGAGGGAAGGGTTTGGGAGTGGCTGTTGTATTTGTTTCCTAGCATTGTCATAACAAAGTACAACAAACCGGGTTGCTTAAGACAAGAGAAATATATTGTCTCACAGTCTTGGATGCTAGAAGTCTGAAATAAAAGTGTTGGTAGGGTTGATTCCTTCTGGAGGCATGGAGAATATGTTCCATACCTGTCTCTTAGCTTCAGGCAGATACTGACAATACTAGGTATTCCTTGGCTTGTAGTTATGTAACTCCAGTCTCTGCCCATCATCCCATGGTATTCTCTCCTTGTCTGTATATACCTTTGTGTCTCTTTTCCTCTTCCTCATTTGAAAAATAAAGACACAATTAAGAAAATATGGGCACTAGTTTTTGGATTAAGGCCCCACCTTTAACTAATTACATCTGCAACAACCCTCTTTCCAAATAGGTTCACATTCTGAGGTTCTGCAAGGGACATGGATTTGGGGGAAGGGGCACAATTCAACCCCAACTGAATTGCTGGTGCATGGTGATAATAAGGAATAGACTACGATGTGTCAGAGTTTTAAAATTCTCTACAGATAATGCTTGCACATGGGGTAGACTATTCCCAGTGTTCATCCCCACTCCTCAGTATACCATTGCGGATATGCCTTACCTCTTTTAATAAAATATGCTGCCTGTCCATTTTATTTTCACTAAAACAGTACAAAATTTGTTTTTGAAAGTTTGAGGGCATTTATAATGCGCAGCCTATCATGCTAATGACAATTTTGGGGCATTCCATTGTGTGGAGGAAAATTTATATACTAGAGATAGTACACTAAACAGTTTATGTCTTAAACATTAATGCTGATAGGTTCAAGTAAATGACTGTTATTACATGTCTCGTGGATATAACAAAAAAATTTTTTGACATGTTCAAAGTAACTTTGAAATGAGAAATTTGTAGCTTTGTTATCAAAATCAGCTCGAAGTTGTACTATTGATTTTATTCCATCTTGGTATATATACATAATCAAGTAAATATACTACTTTTCTACACCTTTTCTTTTTTGTGTGTTAACTGTGCATTGATATTTGTCCAAGCAATATAAGGCCCTGAAAAAAGCACAGAACTGAGGTCAAGAGGTCTTGGTTCTAACCCTGGCTCTACCCCTATGAAACCATGTGACCTTGGGCAAATCATTGAAACTCTAAATTTGCTCACCAGGAGATTAAACTGATTGAGCTTATATATATTGCTATTTATAGAATAAGTCCTCTTTTAATCTCTTCTAGATTTGTTGAATTATTTTATTTTCTATTCTTTGAACCTCTTTTTATACAATAATATGAATGATTTCATCATTTTCTGAGGTCCACTTAGTCTGATTAAGAAAGTCGTATAGGGAATCCTATTTAAATGACTGTTTGGGGACAGAATCACAAGGTGGTTTAATATTTCCTTGGGTAGATGGTATTTGGAAGCAGCATTTTGATCTAAGTATTTTTGCTTCCATCCTCACCTCCAAGAGGAAAGTGGCTTCACACAGTCACCTTTTACCTATGAGGCTGAGTGTTGCCATACTAAGGGATTAAACATCTGCTCCAGTGTTCATATAAATTATTTAGTTTAACCTCAGGCTTTCTTTTGGTCTTCAAAATTAAAATTTGAGTAAATTACTTAAAATTCATAAGCATTGGGCAGCCCGGGTGGTTCAGTGGTTTAGCGCTGCCTTCAGCCTAGGGTGTGATCCTGGAGTCCCGGAATCGAGTCCCACATCAGGCTCTCTGCATGGAGCCTGCTTTTCCTTCTGCCTGTGTCTCTGCCTCTCTCTCTCTGTGTCACTCATGAATAAATAAATAAAATCTTTTAAAAAATTCGTAAGCATTCATTTGACTTTTATTATCGTGCAAAGCCTATACTGAGAGCCCTTCATCTCTGTGACCCAGTGCCTGGCATAGGGTTGGCATGTGAAGGCCAGTATGGAATGAAATAGGTGATTCCCTCTGACTTCTAATGTAGTGCTACCTCATTTTGCAACAGCTGTTTTTCTCTGACATTTTTGTGTAAGAATTGCTGTGTATTGGACAACATTGTAAACATACTATTTGAGGCAACTATATGGCTGCTTAACTTGCTGGAACAATCACCAGTCCTATGTCCATTTAATAACCTTAGATGTCCTAGGTAACTTAATGTCTCACCTCCGCATCTTCATTTGAGAAATGAAGGTTTAATTTTGATGGCTCCTGAGGTTCTTTCACACTAAAATTCCTTGATCAAAATTTAACTTTTCATGTATTAGACTGTATTAAATTATGTATAATTTAAAAAAACTGTAGTTTCTGTAATTAGCATTGCATTTTGTCTTGAAAGAAATTTGATTTTCAAGACATTCAGGTGTATGTTTGTTTTGAAGTAATTACGTTGTGGTTATTATGAGAACATATTTTGGAGTTCGTCAGTCCTGATTTGAAATCTTACCTCTGACATTTATGAACAGCAGGTTGCCATACCTCTGTCAGACTCACTTTTCTTATCTGGAAATGGGGATGTATAAAGAACAATGCTTTCTAGGGCTATTGTTAGGATTAAGTGAAATAATGTGTGTAAGCACTTAGGACAATGCCTGGCACCAGGTAATTATTTTTCTTACTGTACTCACCCTGGGACTGAAATCATAAGGAAGAAAAACACTAGAAATATGTTTAATTTCAGAGGGAAGATAATGACTGCAGGTAAAGACGAAATAACTTTACTTATTAAGCTGTGCTTCAGATTCACTAGTACTCTCTCATCTGTATAGGAGAATGTCTACAGAGATGAGAACAGCAGTTACACATCAGGGTGGCACTTGAATTGATAAATCATCCCTTGCTATTGCACTCTTTAAATTAGCAAATGAAAGAGCATATTTTGGCAATGGAGCAGTATTTATAAATTAAATTTATTGATACATGTGGTGTTGGTTATTATTTTAATCTTTCTCTCTAGGTATTTTGTAAGAAAATATAAGTCTTGTGTTTATTTCTGTTTGTTAATGCTTTGATAAATCAGACATTTTTAGTATTCTATCAATGGCAAAAGTCTAATTGCCTTATTGTATTCTGATTTATTTCTTTCCTTACTTTCTTTGCATCTGCAGCCCAACAAATGAGTCTCTGAAGAGATATATGTTATGATACAGTGTCAGTGAAATTAATCCTGATCAATTTTAAAGTTCACATTTTTATTTGATGACTTTCAAGGGAATCACTAAAACTGAGATTGACTTGGTCTCTTCTTTTGTTGGTTAAATATTGTTGTTTGAAAGCAGTGGAGCTGGAGTGAAGAACAGGGCCCTTTTTGTACTCTTAACTCTGTTCCATTGCAGAAAAGCTGCAGCAATTCCTCATGTCTATGTATAAAATGAGGATAATTGGTCAAAAAGAACACAGTGGCCCTAATGGGCTTTTGACTTTGGCATCTCACCAAGGCAAAAAGCCTAATTCTATCCACAATGAGAGAATACTGAGTGCTATTGAAAACTTACTTCTCATCCTTTCATTTCTCCAAACATTTTAATTTTTTCAATAATAAAATTGCCGTCTCACACCTGTATGGTGTTTTACAGCTAGCATCTCATCCAAGCTCCAGATTACTCAGGAAGGTAATTGGGGCAGATATTATCTTCTCTTAAGGTGGGGAAACTAGGATTCAGAGAAAGGGAGCCATTTGACTAAAATCACATAGCTAATCCATTTAGAGTGAGAATTTCTGAGCAGTGGTTACACATTCCTATTTGAAAAATGAGTTTGCACACAAAAAGAATATTGAGACAACATATTGTTTAATAACAAAGATAATTAAAAACAAAACTCTGGGCAGTAGTTTTTCACACAAGGACATTGAAAACCCCTTATATAATTTTACATATAATTTTCAAGTTCTAACACAAATGACATAGCCTATGGTTGATTGAGAAAAACAAATGGTCTAGGGAAAGAATTTCTGTTTTCTATTTTCTCCCACAATGGAACCAATATTTCCACAAAGGTTTGTGTATAACATTTGTAATGTTTATAATGATTTTTATCCTTACTCGTGTATTTATTTTTGTAATGCTACTTTTCTTTGTTTTGTATCTATACACATAAAGAAATTTTGAAAAAAAGTCAAAGAAATATAAATGTTTCCAGAAGAATCTTTAAAATTGTACAGGAAACAACCACATCCAAATATGCATTGTTACTTAACATTGCAAAAGTGCACATAAGTATACTTTTAAAAATTCCTGGTTTGCAGGAATTTTAAACTTTATCTCATGCTAAGCATAAATAAACAGTGAAGGAAATAGAAATTTGAAAATTTTGTCAATTGGGCGATGACCAGCATTTGATACATGTAAAACTGGTGCCATTTATTGGGTGGGGGACTGGAAAGCACAGATGTTAGATTTCTCTACTTTCAAATTCAAGGAGCTAGGTAAATAAATATTTGTATGACCACTATCAGAATATATTAATTATCTAGAACCACCAAATTTCCTCTTCAAATCTCCCCTCCAGCATAACTACCAAAAATCAAATCTTGAGAGAACTTTGGCTAACTTTAAATCACATAGCTCATTGTTCTTGGAGCAAAACGATTTTATTTTTTTGCCTCTTTTTTTTATCGTTAATGTCAAGCAAACATTTATTTCAGGTGCAAAGCCTCAGGATATGTTAGTGAAAACAGTGGCTGGGCTGTGCTAGCGCTTACTGGCCACTAAGTGGGTGGGAAAAGGGTGTTGTGACCCTCTTACCCTTCCCACCAGTCTCCCTAACAGCTTTGGCCTTTGGGTCAGCTCAATTTCCCCTCCACTGAGTGGCCATTACGGTGCCTGCTCGGTGATAAATGCTTTTTGTAAGAGACTGCATTGCCGGCAGCTAGCGCTAGGGAAGTCTGCCACCGGGGCCAGGCAGACAAACTAACATGCTGGCCCACGATGGGCCCGTTACCTAGCAACGTGCCTGGCCTCACCAAAATGAATAGACCCACAAACAAAAATGAAAAGGAGATAAAACGAGTCAAAGTACAAGGGGCAAAGAGGTTAATATTCCTCTATCGAATAACTTCGTTTTGGAGAATTGCATTTTAACCTTTTTTTTCAAAGCTGAAGGTGGAGACATGTATTGGAAATTAAATTAGGCCACATTTGTATTTTTTTTAATGTTTTATTTTATGCAGAATGTTCTTTTTGTCTCTTTCTCTCCATAATTGTCTAACTTTCTTTTAAAGTGGAAGGAGAAGCAGCATTAGAGGGGAACACATGATGCCTATATAAATATTTTACTTTTCCTATGTCATCTAGCTGTGTGGCTTTGGGCAGGTAGCTTGGGTTCTCTGTTGCCCAATTTCCCTCTCAACAAAAAAGGATAGCATAGGTAATTTATTAAACATGGTGAGAGAGTGAGGTATAATGTTTTATACCAAGGAAAGACTCACTTTTCTTAAATCTAAACACGACAACTCTTACTCTGCAATTTAAGATGTTATGTTATAGATTAGTGAAAACTGTTAAATAAATGACTTTTACCTTTGAGGTTCAGGGTTGCCCCACATTATTAGATCACTTTGATACTGTGTGTGTGTATGTGTAACTTTGAGCATCTACTATGCACCATGTATTATACAAGGCCCTTTCAAAATATGTACTAGTGTTTGTTAGGTAAAAATGAATGGATGAGTCCAGATTCATTCAAAAAAGTTGTTACACAAATTTCTTTAGGGTCTACCAATCAAAGGGTTGGTATCTTGATATTTCCTACCTAGTGCCATAAACAGAAATATAATTGCAGAAGTTTGAATCCATTATTCATAAATCTTTCAAATTTCCCTGTTGTCATCCTTCCAATCACTGGCTTAGTTGAGGTCACCATCTCTCATCTGGATTACTAGTTTAGCCTCCTAATTAATTACCCTACTTCAAATCTTCTCCCTTCTTGTACACTCTTTGCCAAAGTTAGCTACACAGTTATTTTGAATCCTTTGCTTAAAATCCTCATTTGGTGCCATATTGCCCAAACTCCTTATCATGATTCATAAAACTCCTCACAATCTGCTTCATCTCTGACTACCATTCACCTTGAGTCCTACACTCACCCACAGAACTTCTCTCAGTTTCCCACCTATATCATGCTCATGAGCTGCTTCCTGTCTTGGCACATACTGTTCCCCATGTTAAAAATGTGCTTTCCTATTCCACTTCTCTATCCACAGAATTCCTGGTCCTTCCTTAAGATCCAGGTCACATGCATCTTCTCTACTCTTAAGCAGATCCCTCTAATATGTTTTCATGGCCCTTTCTACATAGGTCTCACATTAATCAAGTCTCTTACCCTGTCTATCCTCATCTGGAAAGTGGTGTTAATAACAGTATTTACTTCATAGGGCTGTTGTGAGCAGTAAATGAGTTAACACAGAAAGTGCTTAAAACCAAGTATGGTACTTTGTAAGCACCCAATGAACACTAGCTACTATTGCTCTTATTATAAGATCTCAAATACATTTGTGGAATAATTACTGTTGAAATTGGGGCACATGGGTGACCCAGTGGTTGAGCGTCTGCCTTTGGCTCAGGTCATGATCCTGGGGTCCTGGGATCGAGTGCCGCATCAGGCTCCCATGGGGAGCCTGCTTCTCCCTCTGCCTATGTCTCTGCCTCTCTCTGTGTGTCTCTCATGAATAAATAAATAAAATCTTTTAAAAAAATCACTGTTGAAATATTTGTTCCCCCTTCAGATGACAAGATTTTCTTAAGAGCAGAAAACATGCCTTAGTTAGCTTTACATCCCCTGTGCTGGGCATTTGTTTGCCATAATAATAGGTGCTCAATAAAGGTTTGTTGCAATAATGAATGAACGAATGAATAAATCAATGAATCAATGTATAATGTTTTTAGAGCTGCCTGGATTGATGAGGGATTTTGTTCGTTTTATGGTTTAGTATACTTTCTCCTTAAAGCAAACTTTCCACACATAATAAACTTTCCTCATGAGGCTTTTAGTTTTAGGATGTTCAATAATACAAGTGTTCTTTTCTCCATCTTCTCCCTCTATTGGAAAACCATCATAAAATCTCTTTTATTACATGGGCTGAACTTGGGCACTTGAATTCCGGAGTTGCCTGGAAAACCCCTGTAAAGTGATTGTGCTATTTTTTGTTTCATGGCTGTTAGGTTTAGCTTCGCTGTAGATTGCCTGTAAACTTTACAGGGTTCAATCTTTAAGCCAGCACTCTGACTTCTCACCTACTTCTCTTTTGTGTTACTAGAAACAGAATCAATATTATATTTTGAAATACAAAAAAATGTTTATCTAACTGCTACAAAAATTCATGTTGAGCACAAATAATTATTTTTAGAAAGAGTCACAAATTTGTGGCCTAATCATAAACTAAAAACCCCAGGGACCTACAGACTACATTGATTGGTGTATGGTGTTGAAAAGAGGTTAGGTGAAAAGAGAGCAGGACATGAACATGAATGCTCTTTCCAAACAGAGAAATCACTTTCTAGTAGACACTCAGTAGAAGATGAAGCTTTTTTATAAACTTAAAAGGCTGACAAATATATTTATTTTCTTTGACCTTAAAGAGAGGCATACTATAGTTATGGAAACAACATGGGCTAACCTGGAAATCAGCCTTGCTTTGCCATTTAACAAGACAGGTTAACTTTTCTGACCCTCAGTTTCCTTACCTGTAAAATGGGAATCTTCCTTCCAGAACTTTTATGAGGATTAAATGGGATACCACATATGAACACCAAGCACAGTGAGTATATAAATAGCTGCTCGGTAATTATTAGCTCCATCCCCCAATTTTTTTTTCTTTTGTTATTTCTGTTCCCATCTCATAAAACAAACCCCAGACACACCATCCTAACTATATGTCCCTGGGGTTTTTTTGTTTTGCTTTGTTTTTTTCTGTTGCCAGTATTCTCGTCTCCAGCAATGGGACTTTTCTCTAAGGCTCTGGCCTCCAAATGATCCTTTTTGATTGGTTCCCTTTAAAATGTTCTGAGATATTTTAAAAGACTAAGAGACTCTATCAAAGGGATGGGGGCTTGGGAAACATGAAGAGTACAAGAAATATGTCAATAGTTCATTCACAAAGGACTTGATTCCTGGCTGTTTGGCTCCCAAGTCTGTGCTTTTAACTACTGTTGTAGGTCTGCCCACAAAGACAAAGGAGTGTCTAGGGAGAGCACATGGTACTGGAGAGGATACTGGCCTTGGATTGGTCAGGTTGAATTTTAATTCCCCCTCAATACAGATATTTAATGAAGGCTTACATGGGCCTGTGCAGCAGTGACCAGTATGGGCATAGCCCCCACTTTGGTGGAGCCCACTGTCCACTTAATGTCCCCAACTGCCAGTGTTCTCATCCACAAAATGGGGATAAGAGCCCCACTTTGTATGCTAAGGGCTTCATATATTGTACCTAATTTCACTCTCCCAATCACCTCAATGTTATTTTTTATATGAAGAAACAGGCCTCTGCTCAAGTAGGCCTAAGGTGGACTCTGAAGCAGGCTGCCTGCTGCCCATGCATGTGTTCCTGACACTGTACTAACAAGTGGGAAGCAGCTGGCAGAGCACTGGGCACATATTACAGTCCATGCTCCATGAGTTGATGGTCCTCTCTTCCTGTCCTTCTCTCCTTCCTTCCCTTCATTCATGTTCCCTCTCATCCTCACGCTTAAGTGTCCAGGTCATGAGAACACAGAAACAAGAGAGAGAGAAATGGAAATGGGGCAGAAAGACAGACACAAAGCATTTCACAGTTCTCCCTAAGGTGGCCCTGCAGTTAGTACTCTATTCATCAAGCCTCCCTGCAATCAGTTTGCATTTCCCAAACTTGAGTAGTTCCTGTAATTATATCCGTGAGTTTTAAGTGGTTTTAATCTCTCTTCCTTTCTCAGTTTACGTGTTTTAATTTGTTTCCTCTTCCCTCACTTTTTTTTTCTCTCATATGCACATACCCAGGCCCATGATAATGAATGGACTCATACTAATTACAAGGCTGTGATTCCATCAAAGGGCTTGGATGCTGCTGCTGTTTCTATCAGTGACTTGAGCAAAGCTCCAGGGGTTTATAACTCATCAGTGTCTTGATGGAAATTTGGCCTGGCAATCAGGATCTAATTGTTCTGGATGCTGTACACATGTTGCTCTAGAGAAAAACAACTTCAAAATAACTTGCTCTCTTTTAGTGATCACTGCTGATATGTCTCTTAGGTCTGGAATTACCATTTTATAGGTAAGTTTGAAAAATGTCTTAACAGCTTAGAATAAGAATGACTTACGTGTAGGGTAGATCTTGAAAAGGGAGCTCTTTGTGCCAAGAAATTACCTTTCATTGACCCTAATTGACTATCTCACAAGATTTCTGGGAACTGAATCAGTTACCACAAAAATAAAGTACAGACATGGAGAGCTTATGACTTGTGAACTAGACATGCTGTATCTGTTGTCAGAAACACAGGTACAACATTAACGAACATCTGAGTTATATAACCATTATTTAATCTCACAGCAACAACCCTGCAGTAGGTATTATGAGGCCCATTTTACAGATGAGAGAAACAAAGCCCAGAAAGATTAAATAACTTGCTTAAGACCTCACAGGTAGGAGGTGGGATTCAGGCTCAGATCTGTGTGACTCCACAAACATTGCTATTCCACTACATTCTGGAGGGTTAAAATTACAACAGTTTGTCTAAACAGGTCATTTGCCTTAGAGTGGGAGGGAGGATCTGGTGAGGGATAACAAAATTACTTCAGGGAATGATGGCAGGATATTAGGACCAGGAGTCCCGGGGAAAGAGTTAAAGAGCACTGGGAAGCTTTAACTGAAACCTCAGGATAGTAGGTTGAGGGAGGAGTTGAGTCCAAGGTGGTGGGAAGGTCTGACAAGAGCAAGGCATGGTGTTGGGGTCCTCCATGGTGATGGAGACCTGCTCCTCAAACCAAAGAGAATAACACTGAAACTGAAATTATATAAGATGTGCTAAGAGATGGCTAGTTGGGGGCCTAATTCCTAAGAAGATTAGCAACAGTTAGGGAGGATTCAAGGAATTAGAAGACCCATGGTTCTTGCCTTCAAGGAATTCATAATGTGATTGAGTGAAAGTATATATGCACTTTACACTGTAAAAAAATTATTATGTAAGGCCATGTAGGAGAGGTGTCAAAAGAGTGGCAAACAAGTAAATACAGTGTTTACTCCCTCCCTCCATTTATTCCAAGCAGAGAGGGCAACACTTTAACAATGCCAATGGGCCCTTCATAACCTACCTCCTTGCCTTCCTCTCCAGGCTCCAGCTCCCCATCCCTCCCCTCCATATCATAGCCACAGTGAGCCACTCTGTTTCTGTGATGCCATCTCTCACCTCCAGAACATGGCACCCACAGTCCCCACCTGGAACACTCTTTGTTTGGTTTCTATCAGACCCCAGGTCTTAGCATAGTTATTTTCAGGATGTCTCCCCTAACCCTTACTTTGTCAGTTGGGGTTTTTTTCCATTATCACCATCTATGCTTGCAGGTATGATGTAAACTCTGTAAGGATTGGTAGACAAACGGTTTATTTTGTTCACTGTGGTATTCCTACACCTGGCCCAGTGACCAGAACAGAGTTGGTACTCAATAAATATTCGTTGAACAAATGAATAAATCATTCTTTAGTTATTCAGTATCTAGCATAGTCCTGGGAACTCTTCAAAGAGCTAGGAATTGTTTTTATGAGCTTTACATTTATTAATTCCTTTAATCGTCATTACAACACTATGAGATGGGAACTGTTATCAGCTCAATTTTACAGATGAGGAAATGGAAGCACAGAACCTAGGCAGTCTAGTGCTAGAAACTGTCCTCTTATCCACTATATTCTGCTGCCCCAAGGTTAGTCTCAGGAATGAATGAATAAGCAAGAATGAATACACATGTGGGAATTACTGTGTTATTTTCCTGAAGTCATATTTCTTGAAGTTATAAGGTATATGGAGTAGTTTTTTTATTGACTTAGGCTGTGGGTGGAGCTGTTTATGTAAACTGTGCCATAAGAAACTCCAATTCAGGTGAAATCCTGGGCTGGTATCATCACTGTCACTTTTAAATAGGAAGGACAACTAGAGGAACCTGTAGAAATATGAGGAGGGTTAAGGAGGCTGGCCATCTTTGCTCTGGAAGGTCAATTAAAGAGACCTCATCTGACTGTGTGTAGGATAACAAACTAATTGGATGCATTGCTCCTAAATGTCATTCATAAATAGCACCTACTATAATTCACATCCTTTCAGAAAATAACAACATATTAGCAAGTGCTATTAATCGAGCCCCCAACATCTGCAAATGAGAAAACACAGATGGATTCACTCTACTAACAGGAGATATGGTTACATGTGAACTAGGCAAAGGAGAAAGGAGGGATTAAAATAACACTACTCTTCCTACCAATTCTGTTCATGACTGCTGCAGAAACAAGCATCCCCCACAAATGTACTCAAGCTGCCTCCAAACCTAATAACTTCACTTTTTCCTTGATGGCCATGTCAGTAACATGAGGTTTGCCCATAGAGCTCACACTAAATTTCTACTCCTTTACAATGTGTGCTGCTTGTCTGTTATATTGAGTCACCAAAGCCTACCAAGCAGCCCTTGGGTGCCAGGCTCTGAACTAGTCCAATAGATGTTGTGCCCCACCCATATCCCTTAATATTCATCTCCATGTTCTAAAGGTTGCTTACAGTAAACACAGGTGACACTGTCTGAGGGCTTGACCTGTGAGGAAAGCAAGTCAGAAATGCTGGAGAGCGCATGCCCCTGGGAGCAGTGCTCGATCAACAATAGATTGGGGTGGTGGTGGATAAATGCCCCAGCTCCTCTAACCCTTAGTGGGACAACACTGGGACATGTTCTACATTGTCTCCCTAGTTCTCCAGAGGGCCTAGTAACCTGCTTGATAACATATTTCTTATTGGCTTCTTCCCCTCTGCTGTTTCCCCTCCTCCATTCCCTTCTAGTGTTCTCTGGGATCTCTCCCAAATAAATTACTTACACTTCAATGCTTGCCTTAGAGTCTGCTTCTGAGGAAATTCAAATTAATACAGCTAGGCCTTGAGCATACAGAGACAAATCAAGACAGTCTCTGCCTTCAAGATGTTCATAGTCTAAAAAACAATAAAGACAAAACGAATCAGTGGTTTACAAAAGTATGGAAAATGATATAATAACAGCATACAGAAGGGGTTATGGAGTTTAAAGAAGAATCACAGAAGACTTACAGGAACGTGTAGGTGAGTGGTGTGGAGCAGTCAGAGAGAGCTTGCAGGAGGCGAGATCTGTTAATTGCTTGCTTCAATGATGAGTATCATGCTATAAAATAGTTTAGTATTTGTAGAATAAATGATCTGTAAAACGACTCTTGTGTATCTATACAGTTACAGAAACACTATAAAATGAAATTTTCCCTAAGTCAGGCTTTTAGATCCCTGATGGTTTGTATTCTGAGAAAATACTTCCAAAAGTATGTGTGTTGGTTTTTATCATTCCTCCATATCTGGGCTCCTGTATGCACATCTCCCCATCCTCAGTCTGGCCTGTAGTCAAAACAGACAAGCACACTGACTTTTGTGTTCTGAAAGCCCTTTGCATGTGTCCCTTTCCTACTGCATTGTCAGTATTTGTTTATATGCTGCTCTCGAATGTCCACCATGTGCATGATGATGCTCCCTTTGTCTCCTTTGCTGACATAAAAACAGCTCATTACTGTATATTTTTTGTGCTTACTTCTTCAAAACTTGCCACTAAAGTCTAAGCTCCACGAGAGCAGGGGGCTTTCTATTGTGTTCACCACTGTACACCCAGTACAACGCAGTGCCTGGCACAAAATGGATGCCAGTGAATGAGTTGAAGGAATGGATTGTTGAATGATGAGATGACTAAGAGCTCCTTGCAGAGAAAGTCAAGGCTGTAAGAATCATTGTATAGTCACTGGTCCACTGCATGTGGCCTGGCACTTGGTAAACATCATTTAGAAGTTTATCAAATATATTTTTTTTAAAAAGGCCCAGGATTAAAGAATATTCCATATTAGTGACAGAAGGAAATTAGAGGGGCACCTAGGTGGCTCAGTGACTTAACTGTCTGCCTTCAGCTCAAATCATGATCCCAAGGTCTTGGGATCCAGACCCATGTCAGGCTCCATGCTCAGTGGGGAGTCTGCTTCTCCCTCCCCCTGCTTGTGTGCACTCTCTCTGTGTCTCCCTCTCCCTCTCAAATAAATAAAATCCTTTTTAAAAAGGCAGAAATTAGAGCAGAATGTTTAGTACTCTTTAATTTTTTCTCTTTTTTTGGTTGCCACTTTTCCTCAAATAGAAACTCATTTTCATAATTATAAGTGATTATCATAGTACTTCTGTCAGTCACCGTTCCTACTTCTTTGACAGTCTGGGGCAGATCCAGATGCTCTTTTAGTCACATCATCAGAGACTCAGAAGATGGTTGAGACTGGAAGCCAAGTTCATGCTGAGTAATGCAGCCACTGCCAGTGTAATTACTGAAACGAGAGCCTGGCCAGACTGCCAAGAGTTAGCCTTTCAATTCCTCACACAAGTCCAGTTTTGACAGGTGGTCAGGTTACTTTCAAAAAGGAGATAATCTTTCTCCAAAGGGAGTTGCTAAATAACCAAAAGAGAAGACTTGCAAGAAAGCTAGTTTCCAGAACTCTTGAAAGCAGCATGCCAGCATCCACACCAGCTTTAACTTGGGTCCTCCCTTGGCAGGATTCCCATTGGGGTAGAACCTTTCTGAGGAGATGTTTTAATTCCAGTAAGGTACTATGTGCTGCTGAAGGATTGCAAACCTTGGGCATGAGCTGGAAGATCATTTATTCCAGACCCTTGTCTTCCAGCTGACCCTTAAGTAAGCTCTCTAACAATAGTCATGGCTTTGTGATAAGGACTCTTGGCATTTGGTTTTAAGACTATCTTGATGGGAAAAAAAAAAGACTATCTTGATGGTGAAAAGTAATGATAACACCAGAAATAATAATTATTACTATTTTTTGAGCTCTATGTACATGATCTCATAACGCACAAACATTCCCATGAGGTAGTACTATTAGTATGCACATTTTACAGATGAGGAAACTGAGGCTTAAAGAGATTAAGTAACATGTGCAACACTACATATCTAGTAAGTGATGGAACAGAATTTAAAACCAGACACTCAATTCCAGAGCCTTCTGCTCTTGGGCTAATGAATAGGACATGAAAGGGCAAAACCCTCTGAAAGACTGGAAAGCCATATCCATGTGCAGTTTCCATCTCTCAAGTACACAGCTTCACACACAGGCTTCTTTGCTAACAGATCTTATATGGGAGATGAAGCATGTAACACTGAAAGGGTAGATGAGCAAGTAAAATTCTAACTTCTTATTGCTTGTGAGGAAATCTGCTAATGTATTTTATAACCTGATGGTGGATAAATGGGACTCCCAGGCCAAGCAGAAAATGGAAGTCCAGTCTCTTGACCCCTGTACAGTATGTCACTCTTAGGGCTACAAGTGGCAAAACGAATATTCCAGAATGTCTACCAAAGTCAGAATGTGAGTAACCTCTTCTTTCTTATATTAATCATACTAGGCTAGATTGTGCTATAGTAACAAATAAATCTCAAATGTCAGTGCCTTAAAACAAAAAATGTTTATTTCTTACTCACACTGCCTGTTCTTCTTAGGTCTTCTGCTCCTAATGGTCTTACATGGAGATGTGGGCTGATAGAGCCTCCCACACGTGGGATGTTGATGGTTGCTATCTATCCAGGAGAAGGAAACTTGGCAAAATCACTCACTGGCTTTTAAAGGTTTCTGCCTGCAAGTGATACCTATCACTTTTGATCACAATTCAGTTTTTAAAGCAAATTATATAGACCCAGTTAACTTTTTGTGAATTTGCCTAGAGTGAAAAGAAATTCAAATATTGGTAAATAGTATTAATGGCTCCATTGAATTCTTCAATCATACTGAAATGTGTTTAAGAGCAGATAAAATTGTTGTTCACTTAAGAAAATAAATCATGAGGATTTCAAACAGGTGATCAAGTAATCCACCAGAATATTTACTTTGGTTATTGTTTGTCTATTGGTCAGTTTCTCCTACATAGCCCTGAGCATTTCTGGGAAATGAATGGTCTTATTTATCTTTGATTACTTCGTTCTTGGTACAGTGCTAGAAGCTTGTATTTTAGCCCATGTACTTGGGCTGCAATAACAAAATACCATAGACTGGATAACTTAAATGACAGAAATTAATTTTCTCATGGTTCTGGAAGCTAGAAGTCCAAGATCAAGGTGCTAACGTGGTCAGTTTCTGGTGAGAGCTCTCTTCCTGGTTTGCAGACAGTTGTCTTCTCACATAGCCTTTCCTTGATGCCTGTGCCTGGAGAGAAAGAGAGAGAGAGAGAGAGAGCGCGCACCTGCACGCGCGTGTGCGAGCACGTGTGCATATGTGCACTCTGGTGTCTCTTAAAAGGATACTAATCCTATCAGATCAAGGCCCTACCCTTCTGATCTCTTTTAACCTTAATTACTTCCTTACTCTAAATACACCCACACAGCGGTTAAGGCTTCAACATATGAATTTTAGGGGGACATTCAGTCCATAACAACATAGTAGGCTTCACTGTTCTTTGAATGAATGGATGGATAAATGAATGATTCCAATTAACCAATACTCTTTGCTTAGTGAGCACATGCCATATTTTTCTCATCTTCCTTTCCCCATCTTCCTCTCTCTTGCATTCTTTCAGTGAGGCCCACTCATTCTTCAAAACCCAACTAGCACATTGCTGCCTTGAGGAAACTTCTCTGATCTATACACCCTAGTGCACCTTCCCAAGCCTGAACCACTTGTTTCTTCTGCTCTTCCTCAAGAATGCCTGATACCTTTTCTCAGTATTTTCCACAGAATTATAATTTTTTACACACTAGACCATATCCCACACTGATCTGTGTGCCTCCACAGAGCCATGGCTGGTTGGTGTGAGATGCCTGGCACCAGGCATGGGGTCTGACTCATGTTGGTACTCAAAATGTGTTGGTCAGATAAATAGGTGGATTAATGGGTCTTTCACAGATTATATCCCCTTTTGACATGTTAGTCTTCTACTCTGTGTGTGTACTCCTATATTTGATATATAATTTGCCCATTAGATGGGGGCTGTCAGTAACTGCAGGAGGATCAGAACACTTGTCATGCTTGTCATTAAAGCACATTCAAACTTGCACAATGGAGGCAGCCAGTCTCATCTGCAGGCACCTGCAGGCTTGGTGCTGTCTCTTCAGAATCTGAGCAATCCTCCAGGATGTCAGGTAACACACCCATCTACCACTGGATCGCCAGAGACCAGCATGAGGCATGGCATGAAGTAAGCGCTTACCTAAAGTTTGCTTTTTTATTTTTTATTTTTTAAAATTTTATTATAGTCACAGAGAGAGAGGGGGGGCGCAGAGACATAGGCAGAGGGAGAAGCAGGCTCCATGCACCGGGAGCCTGATGTGGGATTCGATTCCGGGTCTCCAGGATTACGCCCTGGGCCAAAGGCAAGCGCCAAACTGCTGCACCACCCAGGGATCCCTACCTAAAGTTTGTTGAATGATTTAATTGATCTACCAAATCCCTAGAAAGACAGATCTCAGAGCATCATTTTAAGATGGAAAAGATCATGGTATCGTAAAAACTGTGACTGAGAAGATACTTCTGTTACATATGCTTGGCCGATTTCAAACTGTGTTGTTCTAAAACCTCTGAGGAGATAGGACTATTTCTCCTCCTCATGAAGATCTCTGGGAATGGAGAGCTTACAATATCTCACTCCGCCCGCACTAGTGTCACTGCATGAACACAGGCTTCCAGCAAGCAATTTGAGCACAGGGCCTGAGTCTTTCCTCTTTACATCCCCAGTACCATAGGCTCACAGTTCTGTCAAAGGAGTACATGTCTGGCTGTGAAGATGGTGTGGCCTTCCTTTAATCCAGAAGGTGCCAGGGACAGAGCGACTCTCAATTATAGTAGAGACTCAATAAATACTTGTAGTAAGGAATGAAATTGTGGAGTTGTGTGTGGGAGGATATACCTGTTCTGTATGGGAAGCAGGAGCTGGAAGGAGGTGGGGCGGCCATGCATCCACCAGCTTTTCATATCTGCCTCTCTGCAAACGCATCTAATTACCTCACCTCCATCAGCCGGCCCTTGGCAGAGGCCGCGCGTTGGGTGTGCGCGGTCCTGGCAGCCGCAGTGTGGAGGGTGAACCCGATGGCCTCTTCAGTCTATTTAGCAGGCTCTGAGATGTGTAAGTACATTATCTGCAAGGCTGGTAAAGAGCGCTTGGGGAGGATTTGTGGGTCTGTGGGAAGGACAAAGAAAAATGTTTTCTAATAAATTATTCACCATCTCACAATCCCTTTTGGGCAGATTGTTGCTCAGTTTGCCCCGCGCCGCTCGGAGCCTCTTCCCTCCGCATTCAGACGCGCAGTTTCTCACCTCCAGAGAGCAGCAGAGATCTCGGGCAGGCTGCTGCGGCTAATGGTGGCAATTAATAACTTGTCATAATCCCGAGGACGAAAGGGAAGGCGCCCCATCAGCAGGCGGGTCATGGCGCCGCTCAGAAGCAAATGAGGTGCAGGTGTGGCCTCCGCTGAGCGCTGCGCTCAACACCCGCGCGCGGTGGTGCCAAGCCCCAGACCCCGCGGCCTGCCTCCCGCTCCCCTGCGCGCACCGCCCCAGCCTCCCCCCCGCCCCCCCACGCTGCTCAGCCGGCTGCGGAGCAATCCCCGGAACGTATCAATAAATCAGAGCACACGGCACAGAAACTTCCAAACACTTAATTGCACTCTGAACACTGCTAACTCTGCCAGGCCCAACTCGCCTGGGTTCCCCCTCCCACCACCACCCCAGACTTGGTAAGAATCGCACACCTCAAACTCACCCCTCCACGCAGCCTGGGTACCCCACCCTCCAATCCTCGTTTGTTATCCCCACCTCTACTCCGTGCAAGCACTGCAACCTTTAAAAGTGAACGTGGTACATAAACAGCCAGCGTGCTGAGCCTGGTCTGATGGGCTCTCGGGTCCCCAGTGGAGCTGGAAGGACACCAAATCCTTGTTAGGGTTTTTAGAAACCACAAAATGCAGAATCACTTATTTCCCCGACAGCTTCAACCTGGTTGCCTTTTCTCTTGTTTCCATTCCTGTGGGTCAGTTCTGCTTGAAATGAACCAAGTTTACAAATCTCTTCTGGTTTGTACACTCCTATTATGCATACGAGGTGATGCATTTGTAACTGTCACACAAGTCAGGGTGATACAGCACTCTCATCTGACCCTATTCATTTAAATGGGTGCGTCTTGATGACATTGATTCATGTTATAAGTTATATCCATGCATTATAATCTTTATGTGTCACCGTACTGGTTATATCTACTACAGTGCAGGGCAGCGGGGGTGGGGTGTGTGTGTGTGTGTGTGTGTGTGTGTGTGTAGACATAGAAAATGATGGTGAGCAGGATTTGAGAGTGCTTTGAACAATATGAAGTCCATATAAACTCCAAATCTTCCTCGATAAGTTTATTATGGGTCCCTATCCTGAGAGAAGGAAATTTACATGCAGAACAGTCCTAGGTGAAGTGTCTTTTGCTGTAAATATTCTGCTAACTTCTTAATATTTAGAGAATGTGTGCTTCAAATGCATATCGCACCAAACTAAAGGGGTAAGTAAACATGATTATGCATGCATGTAAGTCTTTATCAAGGTGGGGTTAATAATGTTTTAAAGCAGAACTATTTCTCATGAAAATAGCTGCTCTTAATAGCCTCTGTCTCTTTATTGTGCTTCTTACTGAAACATAAATCACTAATATGTTTTCAGCAGCAAAGTACTCTCTTTTTCCATTGTATTCACAGATTTAGTGGCATTTCAAATAGATAAACACAAGCAACATCTATCAACACTACAAAAAGGGCGCCTTAATCAAAGCTCCAGGTCCCGGGTCTCAGCATCTCCATTTACCTTGAGATAAATCCATTGGTGTGACCACCACTGCACCGGGTGACAAATCACCCTAGCCGGCCGAGCAGCGCAAAGGCTTATTGGCCTTCCTTTAAGTGGTCTTACCCTTCAATGAAAAGGATGGGGCTTGTCAAGCAGGACCAGATTAAAGTTAGACAAAAAGAAATGATCTGTTATTAGAAAACTCCGATTGAGAATCACAAAACAGGAAAGAAATATGAATAAAAATTTCCAGGGGGAAGACCATCTGATCCCAACAGAAATTAACTCCCATTATGGGCGTGAGGTAATAGATGGCCTGCAGTTGGAGCTAATGAGGATTTCAGATTAAGGAGGTGTGGGGCTCGACTGGGGGTGTTAGCAGCTGCTCTGGGCATCCAAGTGCTAAGTTCAGGAGCAACCTGAGCTCCTGGCTTCCTGGGCTAAAAGGTAGTGTTCACGTAGGGCATGGAAATTGCAAGCTCTTGGAAGTGAGTACTCATGATTACATGGGTGCTTCAAAGAATAACACTAGTAGGAATCTCAGGGGACAAATTGATTTCCCCATGTCTGAGACAAGGGGAAAGTGAAGGCCGAATATGACTTGCCCAAAGTCACACAGCTAATAGTAGGACTGAGATGATCTGTCTGCTTCCAATTCGCTGGGACACCATTATTTGACCTAATCCTGGGAGATGACCTTGTTCTGCCTCTAGGTTTAAGGATCTTATCTTTCCAATTAACTGCAAAGGGAGAAGAGAATGGTACCCTATAGTTAGCCTTCTTGGTATAGTCTTGAGTTAAAGCCTAATGCTTATACAAATAATAGTAGCTAATGCTTTCAGGTTCTTACTGGATGCCAGTCTTTGTCTTTGCATTATCTCATTTAATCCATAGATACCTACCATCAGAGTAAGATACTGAGACTTCGTAAGCTGCTTGCCCAAGGTTGAATAATAAATGCAATAGTTTGTTTTTGAACTAAGCAGCCTGCCTTAAGAGCTATGCTTATAACCACTAGTCAACACTGCTAGGCAAAGACTTACATTTCTTATAGGAAAGTTTGTGCCAACAAAGAAAAGTTAATAAGCAAAATATATCTGATAATATATACACAAAAGGAATGAAAACTTGGATGCTGAGGAAAAAACAAAATTCCTAGCTCCTTGATATGAATAAAATACCTTTGGATTTCCCCCAATTTTTCTGATACTCTGCTGAGAAAAGGACTTTAAAAATCAGGCTACCAAGGGAATGATAACCAATTCCATAATTTAAAATAAACTTATAAGCTATAGGAAGATACATGGCAAAAAAAAAAAAAAAAAGAAGATACATGGCATAATTATGCAAAAAGAGAGTAGTCCAGCAGAGTACAGAGTGTGTTTTGAAGATGATGGTCCATGCTAAGTTCAACTCCCACCACTGGCGTTTCTAGCCCATGAAATTTCCTCTTTGTCATCTTAGTTTTTTCCTATGTCTGAATCTTAAGCATGCTACGTATCTGTGTTGGCCTCAATTTCCTCACTTGTTAAATAAAGAAATAATGTCCATTTCATATAGTAGTTATGAGGATTAAATGAGATGATGGATGTCAAGAGTTCAGCAGAGTTCCTGAGGAAGGGTAAACATTTGGCAGTTGGATGTACCCCCAATCTGTCAGAGAGTTGAGAATTACCCCCTTTCATTCCCTGTGCAGCATCATGGAAAGATGCTGACGTTAGAGATGCTGAATGGACTGTGCCCTTGTTCACACCCTGCCCAAAATCCACTGAATGCATAAAAATGCAGTTAAGGGAATCCCTGGATGGCTCAGTGGTTTAGAGCCTGCCTTAGGCCCAGGACATGATCCTTGAGTCCCGGGATTGAGTCCCACGTTGGGCTTCCTGCATGGAGCCTGCTTCTCCCTGTGCCTGTGTTTCTGCCTCTCTCTCTCTGCATCTCTTGCGAGTAAATAAATAAAAAATCTTTTTAAAAAATGCAATTAAGCTTTCAGATATTGCCTCCACAAAGATATTTGGAAATGGCAACTTTTTCACTGCCTTATTTTAGGCCTTATGTCAGGTGAATGTGAGCAGGGGTTCTCAAATATGAAGATATTTAGATTACTAGAGAGAAAGAAATGGTAGATACACAGCTAAAGAAATGAAAATGAGCCTGGGTGGCTCAGCAGTTAAGCGTCTGCCTTCAGCTCAGGGAGTGATCCTGGGGTCCTGGGATCGAGTCCCTCATGGGGCTCCCTATAGGGAGCCTGCTTCTCCCCCTGCCTATGTCTCTGCCTCTCTGTGTGTCTTTCATGAATAAATAAATAAAATCTTTAAAATTAAAAAAAAAAAAAGAAATGCAAAACAGGAATCTCAATCCACTTATTTGAGAAAGCCAGACCAACATTTGCCCATTTGGTGAGTAGTAAGTCCATTATATCTAGTGATACAAGAAGCTACCACAAATATCAACCAAGGCTATTGTATTTCCCTCGGAATAAATCTGAGAAGCTTAAAGGTGCTGATTGGTCATTGCTATGTTTGATTTGTAAATATGTCTTAATATGATAGCATTTATGGGAAGCATTGTGTCAAGAGCCTGTTTTCTTTATTTATACAAAGAATCAAGCTGGGTAAAGGAATGTTTTATATTCATCCTAACCTGAGAAATTTGTAAGCTAATAATATCAGAGGAAATACTATATGCCAATTACTAGTGGCCTCCCTTCATTAGTACAACTACAAGTACATATTCTCTGTATTTAACTCTGTAACTCAATCCAGTTTAAAAGGAAAACTAAAATAAAATATCTTTATCAAACATTTCTAGTGTCTAAAATGACCCAACCATGCGTTATGTTTCATTTGAGCTTGCAAGGCAATAGTGATAGATAATTACAGGTACGGGTATTGATATATTTTGCATTTGTGTTTGTATCTAAATACCTACTGCCTTCTTAATAAACTTCAATTAATATGCTTTCAAGTGCCCTGAATGTAATATTCTGATTAAACACATACATCAGACTCACCATTAACTCATTAATTTCACATAGATTGAATTCTGTGTTTGTATGCAGCTAAATGTAAGAAGCAACACATCCAATAATCATTTTGTATTTAATATGAACAGATATATTTCTTTGATTTAGTCCAAACCAAATCCCTAGGACACAAATGAGGTGGTAACTGAATTCTGTGCCTTCAGAATTTGCACATTTAATGGGAAACAATTTCAAAGCCTCTGCCGGTCATTGGAAAGGCTGTTCCATTCTGCTTTTTCCACAGAGCAAAATCTTTCTGAGAACAGTGCTTATTATTGATAGGTTTAAAGCACCTCAGGTGCTTGCCCATTGTGTGTATTGCTGTCACTCTGTCTTCTGAGCAGTGGGAAGCAATGATGGATAACATAGAGAATAATACATGATTCTTGATGGAATGCAAAGCTATAATTCAGTCTTGGGGGTTCTGCTGACGTCACAGTGCGTGAGAACACAGCTCAAAGAGGTTTTTCTAAAAACCAAGCAACCCTTGTTATCAATCGAATATGGAGCCAGTGGATCAAGACGCACACTATAGCCTCCTTGAGTGATTTTCAAAGGAGAAAAGCACGTGAGAGTGTAATCTCTTAGGTTAAAGTCACAACTGTGCTCCCAGGAAGGCAACGAGAGCCTATTGCTGGCTCCTACCCAGTTCATTCCTCATTTGCTTTGTGACAGGCAAATGAAAACTCTCAGATGTGGAGAATAGAACTCTCTCTTCTTGACCTTTCAAGATATCCTCTAACCCAGGTTTCCAAAATTTCTCTGGTGAGAGATATTGCCTGAAACCCTGTTAAAAACATAGCTTTCAAAAAAAATAACATAGCTTTCTGGGCGCACCTGGCTGGCTTAGTTGGTGGAGTGTGTGAGAGCGTGTGACTCTTGATCTCAGGGTCATGAGTTCAAGCGCCATGTTGGGCATGGAGCCTACTTAAATTTTTTATTTTATTTATTTATTTATTTATTTAAATTTTTTCTTTTTAAAGTTTAAAAAAGTATAGCTTCCTGGAGTCTCACCTCTAGACATTCAGATTTAGTAGATGTAGGGTGCAGCTTGAGAATATGTATATTTAACAAGTAGTCTAAGTTGATTCATTAGGAATTTTGCAAACACCTTGATCAGTCTCTTGGTATCTTGTCTCAGAATTTCCTCTATACGTGCAAGCTACTTGTCACAATTTAAGAATCAATACAGTACTGGTTTATGTTGACACATAGTTAAATGAGAATGTTTTTGCAAAAGATTTAACACATAACCCATAGTGCATCTCAGTAAATGAAAATTTCTCCTCTTCTTTTAGTTGCCTGATCTATCAGAAAGCTGCCCTTTCTGTTGTTAACAACTCAAGAATGAAGACTAGACTGCATATTTCCTCAGCAGGCCCTGAAGCATTATACAGTAAGTATTTGAAAGTGATGCATGGATCGACTGAAGCTGTCAGAGGTAGGGTGAGACCTACAGATCCTTTTCTATTCATGCTTCATTTGAAAATAGGACTTATCTAGAGCTCTAATACTTCTCAATGTAGCAAGGAATCATTTCTTTATTCAGGCTTAGGTAACCCAGGCCATACCTTGCACAATCCTTTGAGCCTCCCCAAAATCAATAGTGATAATAATAATGAGAAGGAGGGAAAGAGGAAGAAACAGCCACACTTCAGTAGTGCTTAATATGTGCTAGGCAGTCTTCTCAGAATTTTAAACATAGTAACTCACTTAATCCTCCCAATATCCTTATAAGTCAGGTTCTAGTATTGTCATCTCCATTTTACAAATGAAGAAATAGTCACAAAGAAGTTAAAAAAAAAACTTGCCCAGGGGTGCCTGGGTGGCGTGGTTGGTTGTGCCTGACTCAAGTGCCTGACTCTTGGTTTCAGCTCAGGTGGTGATCTCAGGGTCTTGAGATCAAGCCCAGGGTCATGATCACACTCAGCAGGGGTCTGCAGGGGTTTCTCTCCCTCTGCCCCTATTCCCAGCACTCTCTCTCACTCTCTAAAGATAAATAAATTAATCTTTTTAAAAAAACTTGCCTAAGGACACAGCTAATAAGTAGCAAGGATAGGATTGAACCCACATACTATGGTTCCACGGTCTGTGTCTTCTATACTGACTTTACTAGGAACATGGGAAGTCAATTTAGAACTACTACAACACCTTGGATGTTATCTAATATAAACTAATTTTACAAGTAAAAAGACAAGGGCCAAAGAGAAAAAGTGACTGACAGAAGGTAACTCCACTGTATTCTTTCTCTAACTCCTGATCCTGACTTCACTCTGCCATGTGATCTTCTGCTGGAGACTGGTCTTACCTAGTGCAGGCCTTCTCTTATTGACACCACACAATATTCTGGACGTTATATACAGCAAAGAATGTAAATGTAAAGCTGGGCTTCAGGAAAGGAAGGAAGGTCCTCGTACCAGGTACAAAGATATAACTGTAGACATGCAAGGAAAACCCAACTCCTAAGCAGATGCCAAGGTGTCTATAGGTAGGAAGATATAAGGCCATTTGGAGCCCACAGAGGCAGGAGCTAGAGCTGGTGTTGCCATTACTATGTAAAAGATAATACAAGACTGAAAAGGTACAAAAGTTTTCAAGGAATACTAAAGCTCTTTTCTGCTTTTGACTCCCAGAGGCAACAGGCTTTTGAATATTCTTTGAGATATAATGTATGCCAATATATAACTATATACATTTCTAAATTCTTCTGTTGTTTACACAAATAGTAGCACACTACACAGATTATTCTGTTGGTGTTTTTAACTGTATAATGTATCCTGGAGATTGTTCCATATCAGTACTTCTGTATAGAGCTGCCTATTCCTTTTATGATTATATAATATTCTATTTTTTGGATGTATCAAAATTTATTTAAGCCATCTCCTATCAGTGGAAGATAGGTTGTTTGTATGTGCATTATTTCTCTTTTTGTGACTATACCTATGAGATAAATTTCCAGATGCAGAAATGCTGGATCAAAGAATAAATTTAAAAATTTAATCAATAAAGATATTAATTTACATTCCCTCCAACAACCCTGGAAATTGATTGTTTCCCCAAATTCTCAACAAGGCAATGTTTTATCCAAATTTGTCTTTTGTGTATCTCATATATAGTTTTCATTTGTACTTCTTTTATTATGATGAAGTTGAACACCTTTCATATATTTAAGAACCATTTATTTTCCCCTTTCTTTAAACAGGCTACCTATATCATTTGCCCATTTATACTATTGAATGTTTTTCTTAATATTGTTGAAAATGTTATATATTAAAGAAATTAGCCCTTGAATTGCAATATGTAAGTCAAGAATGTTTCTCCAATTTATTTGCTTTTTGACTTTAAAGAATTTTTTTCTATGAAGAATTTTTTAAAGTTTTTACTAGTTTAAATTGACTAAAATTTTCTATTATGGCTTCTGAATTTTATGTCATACTTAGAGAGTTCTTCCCACTGCAAGATTATATAAAAACAAATTCTCTTATGTTTCTTCTACAACTGTAATGAATCATTAAAAACAATCTTTGATCCATCTGGAATTTATTTTAGTGCAAGATGTACAATGGATCAAACTCATTTTTTGAAACCAATTGTCCCAACACCATTTGTTAAATTATCTGGAACCCAGTATATTACTCTACTAATGATGTACTCAAAAACTGGAAAAATGGTGACCACTATTGGTTGTTTCTAATTAGGTAAATCTTTTTTTTTTCCCTTCATATTCTGGGTGATTTTTTTTTGTATATTTTTTTTATTGGAGTTCAATTTGCCAACATATACTATAACACCCAGTGCTCATTCCATCAAGTGCCCCCCTCAGTGCCCGTCACTCAGTCACCACATTCCCCACCCCTACCTCCCTTTCCACCACCCCTTGTTCATTTCCCAGAGTTAGGAGTCTCTCATGTTCTGTCACCCTCACTGATATTTCCCACTCACTTTCTCTCCTTTCCTTTTATTCCCTTTCACTATATTTTATATTCCCCGAATGAATGAGACCATATAATGTTTGTCCTTCTCCGACTGACTTACTTCACTCAGCATAATACCCTCCAGCTCCATCCATGTCAAAGCAAATGGTGGGTATTTGTCGTTTCTAATGGCTGAGTAATATTCTATTGTATATGTAGATCACATCTTCTTTATCCATTCATCTGTTGAAGGACATAGAGGCTCCTTACACAGTTTGGCTATTGTGGACTTTGCTGCTATAAACATTGGGGTGCAGGTGTCCTGGTGTTTCACTGCATCTGTGTCTTTGGGGTAAATCCCCAGCAGTGCAATTGCTGGGTCCTAGGGTAGCTCTATTTTTAACTCTTTGAGGAACCTCCACACAGTTTTCCAGACTGGCTGTACCAGTTCACATTCCCACCAACGGTGCAAGAGGGTTCCCCTTTCTCCACATCCTTTCCAACATTTGTTGTTTTCTGTCTTATTAACTTTCATAATTAGGTAAATCTTGAATGAAAGAAAGAGAGAGGTGGGGCAGGGAATGAGAAAGAGAGAGAGAATGAGAGAGAGAGATGGATCGATGTTTGGCCAGGAATCAAATTTAGACTAGAGAGTTTGAATAAAGATACAGTAAACTTACAATGAATGGATCCTGATTGGCTGCATTCAGGATGATTCTTCTTCCTTCTTTGGCAATTAGAAATTGCAGTGGACCTAGCAAGGAGGACCCTACAGTGACCCAGGTGGGAAGATCACGCAACAAGCAATGACTCATTCTAGGGAATACTAGCATAGTTAGGTGATTTCTGAGGTTATAAGAGTTTCAGCTCCAGGGCCCTGGTCCTACAGAAATCCCTGGAACAAGAATGCAACCTCAAGAAAATGTAGGGGAGACCCTTGCTGTTCAAGTTTGAGAGCTCAGCCCCTGTCTGATGTAGGCTTATAATAGAAATATACTTTAACACTAAAAGTATAAAAGACATTTCTTGCACACTTGAGTTTGAGAGCAAGGTTCATAACTCCTAGAGGTTGTTAAAAAGATAAACTGAGGCACGTTAAAATTTTTAGGAGTTTATCTGGACAAAAACTGATTTGAATCAGCATGAAAAAGTGGTTTGGAACACTCCATGGAGAGCAGCTGGGGACAGATTTTTATAGAGAAAAGGCAGAAGCAAAGTAAAGGAACTATTGATTGTAGCTTAAAGCCTAGTTTGCTTCTTAGGATTGGTTATACTTAGGTTTCAATTTTATAACCTTGAGGCATTTACAGCCTTAGATTTTGCTTTGCTTATATAGGTTTGTTGTTTAATTAATTTAATAAGTTCAGATGTTGAAGTAATTCTCACAAACTGGAGAAGCATCTTAGACCTCATGTCTAAGAATAATAAGACAACAGATGCCAACAAAGTGGCTCCTAGAGCAGCAAAGATCAGTTAATAATGAGGATAATATTCCTCTGTTTTGAAGCACATTAAATTTCAAGGTACTTTTGATCTGCTTCCTTATTTGGCTGTCAACCTCATGAGATGATGGAGGCATGTTTTTTTTTTACTATCCCTGTTTTGTAAATGAGGACACTGAGATCAACAACAACAAAAAAACTATGACCTGGACAAAACCATCCAATATACTAGAGGAGATTTTCTCAACTTCTGTACTATGACCATTTTGAGCTGGATAATTCTGTGTCTTGGAGACTGTCCCCTGTATTGTAGGATGTTTGACAGTCTCCCTGGCCTCTACTTACTAGGTACCAGTAGCAACTCCCAGTGGTAACAACCAAAAATGTCTCCAGGTATTGCCAACTGTCCAATGGGTGGCAAAATCCACCTCCCCTTCACATATCCCCACCTCCATCCACCTTCCTTGGTTGAGAACCAAGGGCTAAGAGTTTCCCCAGTGTCCTGACTCCTAGTTCAGAGTGAGTAGAAGAAATACAGTGCTCCTCCCCTACTCCCAAGGTCAGGTTACCATTCCACCAACATGCCTAAAACCATTTTTAAATGTTCTCATATAATTGTTATCACTGAAAGGGACTCAAGTATTCATCTCTACCCTTTTAATTCACATCTGAAAACACTGAGCTTCAGAAAATTTTAGTTATTGTCAAAGAACACACAGCTGGTATGTAGAGATACTGGTATTTGAACTTAGGTCTCCTATGTCAAATTCAGGGTTTGACCTACTACCTCATCAGTGCCTAGAGCTGACATTATTTTAGAAACCCTTCAAAGTAATCTTGGAAAGAAAAGCAGGATATTTGCTGGCTAGCTTTCCCTTTGTAAGAGGATATTTTTAGCAAAATGGGGGGAAATTACCATTCAGCTCAACTGAAAATATGTCTGGCATTAATTCATTGTTAATTGACCAGGATGAGTAAAAAGATGGCTACTTCCAAGGCCTCTCTAATGGAACTATTAGTGAATTTTCAGGTCAACTAACTCCTGTCACTGCCTGACAAAGGAAATGGCAATCATTTGCCTGTGTTAGCAAGGCTCTCACTGCTCTTGAAAACTGGAATCAGTCATCCTGGGCTGTCAGGTTCCATGTCTCTACACTGTATGTAATTTTCTACCCAATACTCCTCCACCCAGAGACCCTTAACTTCACATAAATGACCTCAGGTTTGCCCGAAATGTGCATAATTTTTGTGACTTCTAAAGAGCATAGAAATCAGGTTTGATCCTTCACACAATGCTATAGTTTAGTAAAAATTACTCTGTATTACTCACATTTACTGATGGAGAAACTGAAGCTCAGGTAATTACTTGACTTGTCAAAGTTTTCACAGATAGTAAATAGTAAGGGAAGAGTTCAACCCCAGGAGTGGAGCAACAATTCTCATGTCATTATGTTTTGGTGGCTTTATTTTGCACCATCTGCACCTTCACCCCCACTTTTCTTTTTCTTTCTTTTCTTTCCCAATGAGCCAATGAGACTTCTTTTTTTCCTACAGAGTTTTTTCCTTCTTCTAAAATCTAAAGGGATAGACAGTTGGGATAGTTAGATAAATTTCAGTTACTATAACTAACCATAGTTTTCTCATTCAACAAGTATATATTGAGGATTTACCTCTAGGAACTCTGATAGATATGGGAGATGCATGATTTGTAAGCTAGGGTCCCAAATCCGTAGGCATGCCTATCATAATTTGGTTCTTTTTTTTTATTTTTATTTATTTATGATAGTCACAGAGAGAGAGAGAGAGGCAGAGACATCGGCAGAGGGAGAAGCAGGCTCCATGCACCAGGAGCCCGATGTGGGATTCGATCCCGGGTCTCCAGGATCGTGCCCTGGGCCAACGGCAGGCGCCAAACCGCTGCGCCACCCAGGGATCCCCTCATAATTTGGTTCTAACCTACCTTCCCAGCCTCATCTTGAACCACTTCTCACACAACTTATGTATATTAACAATACTAACATAATCTCTGTTCTCCAAATATGCCATACATACCTTTGTATGCGCTGTTTTCTCTATGTGGAGTGCTCTTCTGTTTTCACGATCTGCTGAATTCCTATTCTTATATAAAGGCCGTCTCAGGTGTCACTTTCTCCATAAGAGCTTCCCTGCTTTTTATGAAAAAAGCTAATCAATCATACCTCTTTTTGCTATGATGATTTGTCCATACCTGTATTGTAAAGTGATCCTACTGTATTATGATTATTTATATTCATATCTGTCTCACATGCATGATCCTTGAAGGCAAGGATCATGGGTTACTTAAGGGAGTAGTCCCCACTATAGCACATGATGAGTGACTGATACACATTAGTTGACTTGATGCAACCCAGAACTGGAAACAAAGGCAGAAAGACACAGAAATGCTGTAGCCCAATGTTATTTTAAACAACTAACTAACTTACTACTTATTAGTTATACCATTAAACAAAAAACTCACTTCTTAGTGGTCCTTTGTGTTTTATTAGCAGAAACATCTCCTTTTACTTAATATGCCCTTTAGAACAACTTGCTTCTATAATTTTCTTGAGTAGATTTCAGGGAAGAAGGAAATAATGGATGGTAACACAGATCACATTTATCCCATCACAACTGACATTAAGCCAAGGCTCCACCATGAAAGCAAAGCAGGGAATTAAAGCAATTCTCCAGGTACCTCAATAAACCTTGTATTTGATAGCTAGTAGCAAATATTTTTGGAATATTTTTGTAATAATGACAACATTAGGTAACAATTTTCAAAGCACTTTTATAAATGTTATACCTCTCAATAATCATGAGAGGTCAGCACTATCTTCGCTTTACAGATGGGAAAACTGAGGCTCAGAAATGTATTCAAAGTTATTTAGTTAGCTGGTAGAATGGAGTTTCAAGATATAGTTCTTCTGACTGAATCTTATGTTCTTACCAATATACCATACTGTTCTTTGGGGATAGAACATATATTTTGTTTAATCTTGTGTCTCCCAGGACACCCAGAATAGTGCATGAGGCAGCAACTCAATATGATTGTTGAATGAATGAATTTTGATATACAAGGTTAAAAATTCTTCTTTCTCATCTAGGTTTAGTTTGTTCATTCATTCATCTGCTTCTTGTCTCTCCCATTCATATCATATATATGCATTACTGAAATTGACTGCAACTGTGATCAGCACGAAAATTTCAAAGACTTTTGTGTCTCCAGCACCCGGCACATACCTGGTGCAGAGTGGGTACTTAACAACTTCTTTTGCATAAATTATCCAAAGAAAGCTCAGGCTCTAATATACATGACTGAAGTAATTTGAGCTGTGTTTTCTTTTCTTTCATCTGGTTTTCACATCAATCTATTGTTTGTATTTTTACTTACAGGAAAACTGAACATCATTAGGGCTTAATCCCTCTGCCACAGGGGATTTAAACCCAGGTTTCACATTTAAAATACTCAGTTGATGCACCTTCTAGAAGCAGCTGTGTTGTAATGGGGGGAGTCCAGATCTGGAGTCAGAAGACCTGTTATGAATCCCAGCTCTACCATATACTAGCTATATGGCCTTGGGAAGCCACTTAACTTCTAGGACTCCATATAACAGGAGAAAATAATACCTACCCTGCTGACTATATGGGGGCATTGTGACATATGTGAATAATATGAGAAAAGTGTCAGAAGACTAATCCAAGGTGCTCACTTAGTTATTCTCCTCCTGAAGGGCTACAACATATCTGGCATGCCCCTTGAGAGGCTTCTCAGTGCTTGCTGACATCACCTAGAACCATTCAATTTAGATCCTCCTTAACAACTCATTCTTTAAACTTAAGGTCTTATAATTAAATAATAAAAATCAATGGATAAGTATTGACTCCTTATGTTACACATGCTAATTGCATTTATTCAACTTCAGGAAATATGTGTACTTGTCTGTGTGCACACATGCAGGTGTGTGTGTGTGTGTGTGTGTGTGTGTGTGTATGAATACCTGCTGCATATTTGTGTGGGTGCAATAGAAAGAGCCTGAGTTAGGAAGTCAGGCAGAGCTGCCATTAAATCTCAGTTCAGTCCTGCATTCATTGGCTGTGTGACTTTGGACAAGTTATCAAGTCACACTAAATCTCAATTTCCTAACTGGTAAGATGCAGATAATAAGTTGTTATCAGAGGGAAATAAGAACAAATGCTTCTAGCCTGACCCTTACCTTTTTGCTCAATAAATAGTAGCTTTTGCTGTCATCTATATTATTTAGACATAATTAATATGCATTCTGGTTCTGGTATTGACTAATCCCTCCTCAGTAGAAAACTTTCCTGTTCAGATCCTCTCTTTTGTCATTGTGATTACATGTTCCCTTCTAATTCTCTTTTCTGTCCTGTATAAGTCAGATTTGAAAAGTTATCTCCTGATCCTGGGTCTTTAAAATTATTTTAGAGAATTTTCATGTTGTCTATAATTTGTCCAACTTCAGTTTAAATCTTTATGAGTTGTATTCTAATTCCTGCTGTTCCCAATTTACTATTTTCTAATTTTTGTCAGTAAGGGAAAAACTTCTAGAGTAAAATACTACTCCAAAAGATTATGACATACCACCTCAAAGTTGTCACAGCAAAGTTATTTTTTTGTGACCCTATTAGACAACTCCCCATGGTGAAAGCATCCTGAGATTTTATTCTTTTATGACCACCATTTATGGGCCACTTAAAATTACGATAAGTATAAAAAACTATATATATATATATGTTAGCTATCACAATATTTAATGTTTTACTAAGTTAGGAACAAAACCTGGGAAAGTTAATTTTTTATATATCATTGTTAGGCCCCCAAATCTCATCAAAGGTTAAAAAGTCTTGTTCACCAATAAAATAGAATAAAGGAATCTCCAACATATTCATTTTGTCTTATCCATTACCACCAGGATAATCTTCCTTTCATATCTTCTCACTACTCAAAAACATTCAAATGTACACAACTGCCTTAGGATTAGTAAAACTTGTTATTCTGGAAGGGCTTTCCCAGTATTCCTTACCAATCCTATTTTCTACTACCTATTCCTCTCCTCTTCCCACCCCAATTGACTCTTTTGCTCCAACAAGCTGCTGTTCATAAATTATTCCATGCACATTCCTGCTTCCTTGCCCTTGATTAAGCCAATCTCCTTTCTTTCATGTCTTTGTCACCCCCACCCCCCACTCTAGGCCTTCTTCAAAGCCAAGCTCACTATATTCCTTCCCATAGAGAGCACCTTACCCCTCAACTCTGAAATTACCAATCATTAGCACCACTCATTTGACAATTGATTATATAATCATAGTAGTTTACCAGTGGTTTCACAGAGGCTTTTTAACTTGAAAATAATGACAGCTGCCCCTTAGGGAACACCTACTATGGTCTAGGCACTCTGCTGAGTGCTTTATGAATATCATGTTTAATCCTCACAATCATCCTCTGTAGCAGATCCCCCTTTGCAAATGAAGAATTGGAGGCACAGAATTGTTTTGTAAGTTATCTGAAGTCATAGTGCTGGTAAATGGCAGTTGAGGTTCACAATCATGCCTGAATTTGAGGCCCAGCCTCTTAACCACCACACAAACTTTCTCGATTGTACAATACAGACAAAGAAATCAAGTGATGTGACCAAAGCTGGTAAGAGAAAGCCAGTCCTCTCACCCAACAAAGTCTAAGTCCAGACAACTTCCCAATATACTAAATATATATGATCACCTATTACCATATTTAACTTTTGTTTTATTGTTTAACCTAACATACAGGCTTGTCTACTTGCTTAAGATCTCTGAAGACAATGATTAGATAACTGAAGGGTTGTTCAGACAAATGGCAAGCAGTTAATGCACCAAAAATAGTCCTGATGATGTATGTAGTGGCTTGGGTATGGGAGAAGATAGATTGATCTGGGGTGTAATTACCATCTCAGTAGTAAGCCTGGGAAAAAACTTCATGGACTGTTCTTCAAAGAGTGATTACCTCAGGATTAAAAAGACCTGGTTTTGGGGGCATCAGGATGGCCCAACTCTTGGTTTTGGCTCAGATCATGATCTCAAGGTCCGGAGATCCAGCCCTGCATAGGGCTCTGCGCTTAGTGTGGAGGCTGTTTGTTCTTCTCCCTCCCTCCCCCAGCTTACTCTTGCTCTCTCTCTCTAGCTCTCTCACTCTCTCAAATAAATAAATAAATAAATAAATAAATCTTAAAAAAAAAAAAGACCTGCTTTTGTTAAACTATTAGTTTAATGCAAAAGCAGTCTTTGTCATGATTTCTCTTTGTTCACCTTATACCAAAGTGATTGACTCTGTCTAGGCTCTGAGACTGGCCAGCAAAGAAGGCCATGGAGAGCCAGTGTCTGGTTAAAGAAAACTGGAGTTCTAGGGAAAACATCAATGCACTCCCATTCTTTTCAACAGAAGACCAGATGCTCAGCAGCAGGTATATGTAGAATGAAAGCAACGGCAATATAACAGTAATAAACATTTTACGTGCCTGCAGCTACTGTAACAGGAAAATCTAATGTAAATGGCTTGTAATGCCCATGTGGGGTGTGCCGTGGCTATGCATCTCACATGTGTCTTGCATATGGTGCCCATAAGTACAGTATAAAAGATGGAAATACAATAAAATCTCTTCTTTTCCACTTTTCTGTGGGGTTGGTGTGGGAAAATGTTGCACATAGTAGCTACATGTAAATTGAGGTAAATTTATAAATGACTTTGCATTTAGTTTGTTGTTGTGTAGTAGATTTAATAATAATTAAGCATAGTGCCTGCACTGAGTAAGGTAGTCAGTGTGCAGTTTCTATTTTGATAATAATATCTTACAATTCAATCATGCTTTATAAACATGCATTACAGCACCAGTGGAGTCTCTTCCAGGTTCGCTTACATCTGTCCATCTGCTAAACTTCTGCTCAATGTATAATTCTGGGGTGTAGTATATTCATTGTTGCTCCACACCTACCCCATATTCTCAAGCAACCTTTATCTGTAATAAAGCTAACATTTTGATCTCCATCTGTGTAACTCCTTTGCTTATCTCAACTGGTTTAGAAATCATATAGAAAGAAGAAGGGTCCTATTATTGGCCCCCCTCAAATCCTAGGAGTGGAGAGTGATAACAGTATATGTTAAGTGCCTGGTGGAGCTCCTGGCACAATAAAGGAGAGCTGTTCTTCACTAGGAGTGAAATGGAATATAACAGCCTTGCTCCCTCTTGATCCTCCCTCCAGGTAGTGCTAAGACCCAACAGATGGACCTGGAGGTTCAGAAAAACCAGAGTCTCCAGGATCCATAGAAATTTTTGGAAGGAAGCCAGCATTGCCACCCTGAGCTGTGGACTGTCACTGGAAGTCACAGATGCCATTGAGAGGGTGGAGATTGTTGTGATGTTGGTTTTGGGTAGAAAGCTCAAAACCTAGAGGGGTTTGAGTCAATTACAGGTTCTAAGTCATTGTATTTGGACTCTTATCATACATCAGAATTGGAATGGAGTTTTTAAAAGAGCGATACCAAGGCTCCTTTCCTCTCATTTTATTGGGGGTTGGGGCGGGGGCAGACATCAGCATTTTTTAAAAGCTCCCCAGGTGAAGCCAACAGGAAGCCAGGTTGAGAAACATGGCCCTAAATAAAAATAGAGAGACTAGGGGGAGTGTTTCTTAGTCTCTGGACTGGGTTGGCCTGTTTAGACTCTAGTTCTGCCACTTTCTTAGCTCTGTGACCTTGGGAAAGGTAATTAACCTCTCTGTGCCTCCTTGTCTCATCCATAAAGTTAAGATGAAAATGGTACCTGCTTCTTAGTGTGGATATAAAGGTCAACTGAGTTAAAATGAGTACTTAGTATCTGACATGTGATAAGGCTTACTAAATATTGTCTATTTTCATGATGTTTAAATTTATAATCTAAAAACTGTCACCTGAGGAAAGAAGTTTGCACATATATAAACTTAAAGAACCCCTCTTTATGGGTCTAATTTTTTTCAAATAAGATTTAAAAAGAGTTCCCATGGTCAGAATTTCTTATACAGATGGTCTATGATGGTGCAAAAGCAGTACACATTCAGTAGAAACCATACTTAGGATTTTGAATTTTCTTCCTTTCCTGGACTAGCAATATGTGGCAAGATATTCCCTGGTGTTGCTGAGAAGTGGGAGCAATCTGCAGCTCCCGCTCAGGCATGTGATCACAAAGGTAAACAACCGATACACTTAAACCTCTGTACCCATATGATCATTCTGTTTTTCACTTTCTGTACAGTACTCAATAAATTACATGAAATATTCAATACTTTATTATAAAATAGGCTTTGTGTTAGATGATTTTTGTCCAATTGTACACCAATGTAAGTGTTCTGAGCACATTTACGATAGATGAGACTAAGCTATGGTGCTTGGTAGGTTAGGTATAGTAAATGCATTTTCAACTTACAATGGCTTTATCAGGATGTAGCCCCACTATAAGCTGAGGAACATCGGGGACCTGCGTGGCTTAGTGGTTGAGCATCTGCCTTTGGCTCAGGGAGTGATCCTGGGTCCTGGGATTGAGTCCCATATCAAGCTCCCTGCAGGGAGCCTACTTCTCCTTCTGCCTGTGTCTCTGTGTCTCTCATGAATAAATAAAAATCTTTAAAAAATAAGTTGAGGAACATCTGTAATTTACTTACAAATAACTTCCAAAGACCAATTTTATGAAAGATAATTTGTTTTCCTATGAAGTATTCACAATGAAGAATTAGATTAATTTCTTTATTCACTGTCTATTTACTTACTCAATCACTCTTTTCTCCCTTGATTTGGATGAGACTTTGGACTATGGAGCCCAGACTGTCTAGATTTGAATTCTGGCTTTGCCACTTATAGCTATATGACCTTGGGCAAGCCATTTAACCTCTCTGCACTTCAGTTTCCTTATCTGTAAAATAGGAGCATAAGAGTAGCTCTTGTTATTGAGAGTCCTAAAGGAGTTGGTTTATATACAGTGCTGTTATGGACTGAATGGGTCCATCCCAACTTCCTATGCTGAAGCACTGACCTCCCAATATGATGGAAATAATTAAGTTTAAATGAGGCTATGAGAGTGCAGTTCCCATGATGGGATTAGGAATTAGTGTCCTTATAAGAGGGAGAAGAGAGACCAGAGCTTCTTCCATTTCTACATTGTGAGGACATAGTGGGCAGGCTGCAAGCCAGGAAGAGAGCCCTCACTGGGGAGCAGAATTATTTAGTACCTTGGTCTTGGACTTCTTAGCCTTAAACTTCAAGAAATAAAAGTCTGTTGTTTAAGCCACCCAGTCTATGGTATTTTGTTATGGCCACCCAAATTGACTAAGACAAAATACTTAGAACAGTATCTGGCTGACATATAGTAAATGTTTATTAAATATCAGTTATTATAATTATTTATCTGCTCCACATCATATATTACTCCAATTGCCCTACTACTACTATGATGATGATTACGATGAAGACTACTCCTCCTCCACTTCCTCCTCACACACGCTCACACCCACCAATGTGAACTCTATGATGGTAGCGACCTTGTTCAACACTATTCCCAGAGCTTAAAACTATGTACAGAGCATATAAGGCATTCAGAGAGTGCAGTTGTTGAGTTTATTCATTGATTCATTCATTTTTGCAAATGTTTATTGAGTGCTTATTATTTGCTAGGCTTTCTTATGGGTGGTATGTTAAAAAGAGGCCAGAATTCTGAAACTGTTTTGTTTTGTGACCTGTGGCAATAGTGCCTCTCTGGGCCTTGGTTTCCTTACCTAATAGAAAAAGGGACTGGCCACGTGTCTCTTCCACAGATACCATTTCCTAAGGATAGAGGCTAACACTCTAAGGCCACAGGAAAGCAATCCAGTTCTTTAGTGAACTCTTTCTTGGCCTGCAAGTTTGTGGCATAGTTTGTTTAGCTAGTGATACTTGGTGGGCAAGTATCACACCACAGAGGTATGTTTTCCTAGACCATGACTAGTGAAGCATTGCTTTAACATGTCTGGGATTTAGTTAACCTTTCAGGACCTCGAGTTTCTCTGGAGTTTGAGAAACTGTTGTTTTCTTCAACATGGGCTGTGTTAGAGTGGCTCCAAGCCTGGTTGACAATGTCTTTACTTAATTGTTTACCCAGAATGTTATGTTTTGGAAAGCCTTAGGAGTAGGCATTACCAATTGACAGAGCACTTAATGAGACCTGTCAAAACTGCTCCTCCATGAGGCTCCTTGGATAAGTTAAAAAAAAAAAAAAGCAACACACACACTCATCTTCCAGGTGCTTCTTAGCCTCCCCAAGTTTCTTGTAATGTTAATTTTGAGTTGAGTGGCATTGGCCCTCCCATATTTAATGATAAAATCAACCATAAGTCCAGAAAACTAAAAAGAAATTTGGGGAAGAAGTCCTCTCCCTTCTTCACCTCGATCTGCCTTTTTCTTAGATGAATAGTCATGTGTCCCTGGGCCCCAAGATGTGATGTGATCCCAGGAATTGTGTTTCTGCTGTAGTCAGGAAATAAACTCACCCTGGACCTCTAAGCAACATCTGGTTACAGTCCACATCTGGTAGTTCACCTGGTCTCTTCTAACCTAGAGCTTCTACTGACTATGGGACATTTAGCAAGTTGTTTTTCCTCTCTGAACCAAAATCTTTTCTTCTAAAGTTGAGGAGACTGATCCAGTGAAATCTGAGGTCCCTTCCAATTGTATAATTTTATGTGTCTAATATTTAGTCTCATACTCTAACTCTCTTGAGAATCCCATGACACCAAATCCTGCCTGCTTAGATCTCCTTGGATTTGATCCTCTTCTGTGTTTGACCTAAAGCAGGTATGGGCAACCATTTTTGGTAAAAGTCCAGATAGCAAATATTTTAAGATTCTGGTTATGTGCCCTCTGCTGCAATTACTCAACTCTACCATTATAGCTGAAAGTAGACATAAACAACACATAAAGGACTGGGTGTCACTGTTGTCTAATACAATTTCATTTGGGGCTCCTGGCTGGCTCAGTTGGTAGAACATGCAACCCTTGATCCCAAGGGTGTAAGTTTGAGCCCCGTGTTGGGGGTAGAGGTTACTTAAAAATAAAATCTTAGGGGTGTCTCAGTAGCTGAGTCTGTTGAGCATCAGACTCTTGGTTTCAGCTCAGGTCATGATCTCAGAGTCGTGAGATCAAGCCCCACATTGGGCTCTATGCTCATTGGGGAATCTGCTTGAAGAGCCCCTCCCTCTGCCTCTCCCTCTACTTGCATTCTCTCTCTCTCTCTCAGTAAATTTTTAAAAAAGAAGTAAATTAAGCTTTTAATTTAATTTAATTAAAAAATAAAAATAATACTTCATTTCCAAAACAGGTGACTGGCTCATGGGCAATAGTTTGTGACCTATAACCTAAAGTATTTTCAGAATGCTCTTCCCTTCACTCCATATACCCTCCTCAGCCCCCATTCACACAGGTACATCCTAACCAGCCCAGGGTCCTAAGGAACATCTTCATTCCAACTGTCTTGGCTTTATTCAATTTGTAAGTATGGCTACCTCCTCTACTTCCCTCCCATATCTCATATTTTGAGGAAGTAATTTCTCCTTAATTAAATGAGACTTGATTATACTTTCTATCTGTTTGAAGAGGACATTACACAAAACAGTAGAAGGGACTTCTCTTAGACTCTGAACAGGAGTAAATTACCTTTGGGATAGCATTGCCAACTAGGATAACACTTCATTCTTAGAATTTCTATATACTTTAGAATCTCAGCTGAGCCATTGGAGAAAATGCCAAAAGAGCCAGGTTTGTTGAGTTACTCCTTTTGCAAGATTTCTCTAGCAGGAAAAAGAAAGAGGAAGGGAAAAATCAATATTCCTTTGTCTAGCCTAAGAAAAGTGCTAAAGCTACTTAGGTCATTAAAGAGCAATGGTTTCAAATAAAAACCAATACCTCTCATCATTAGTAGTAAAGTTGCTGTTGAGTTTTATATCTCTCATCAAGAAGTACACATAAATTTTCAGGTATGGCAAACATGGAAAGTAAAGTGACCCCCAGATCTTGGACACAGAATATTGACAAGAGGATGTTCTGATTTGAAATTATAATAAAAAATTTTAAAACATATTGTGGATTTTTAAGAAGAAAATGATTCTTTGAATAATAACAAATGATAGTGATGATTATAACCATGATTTCACTCAGAAAATGAATTATGTGAGCAAATGCATTGCCAATTCCAGACAACTGGAATTCTACTTATTATATAACACATAATTGAGTAGATGAATGTGCCCATCTCTTTCTCATTTTCCTTCCATCTTTCCTTTCTCAAATGTTTATTGGGCCACCCATGATGTTTTAAACACTGAGTTAGGTTCTAAAAATAAAATGATAGATAATACACCATTACCCTCTGCTTAAAATCCTTCAGTGCCTGACCCTTGCTATTAGGATAGTTTGAATACAATGTGTCCCCCAACCATCTCTCCAGCTATATCTTTACCCACCTATCATACTCTAAGTGCTGCAGTCATCTGGGCCTTTCAGTTTCTCCCTCTTGCCCCATGGCTCTCCTCTCTCAGAGCCTGTCTTTGTGGTATTTCCTATGCCCAGCTTCTTTCCATCCAACCGTACCCCACAACCTGAGAATATACTTTACTCTGCCTAGCTTCTAACGAACCTTAATGTTGCAGATTAAATCTCTTCTTCAGGGAAGTTGTCCCTGAGTCCATTGACCTGGTTTGATCTTGTTAGTGTTGTTCAGTGCACTTATCACAACTCAATCAGCTTTCTGTTTAGTTATTATACATATCTGTTTAATGCCTCCCTTTGAATCGAAAACTTTATGAGGGCAGGACTGGTTCCCTGCTGTCCGATGAATTTAAAACACTGTACTTAGCATGTGGTAGAGAAGCTCCTGAACTTTTGCATGGGGAACAGGGACTCAAAGTAGAACTCAGGAAATCCCAGGGATAAACCTGCTCCAGTTTCACAATTTTGCCTCTTGTTAATCTTGTAAATAAAGCAGATGGTGATAATGATTACACACACACACAGTTTTCTTTTCTTAAAAATAAACGTTATTACGTTATTTTTTTTTAATTTTTAAAAAGATTTTATTTATTTATTCATGAGAGAGAGAGAGAGAGGCAGAGGGAGAAGCAGCCTCCATGCAGGGAGCCTGACATGGGACTCGATCCCGGGTCTCCAGGATCACGCCCTGGGCCGAAGGCAGTGCTAAACTACTGAGCCACCTGGGCTTCCCCAATGTTATTTTTTAAACAAGTTTTAGGTTCACAGCAAAACTGAATGGAAAGCACAAAATTCCCATATATTCCCATATTTCCACTGTCCCTACGCATCCACAGCCTCTCCTGCCACAATCAATGAACCTACTACACCAACACATTATCACCCAAGTCCATAATTTACATGAGGATTCACTTATTGTGTTATGCATTCTTTGAGTTTTAACACATGTATAATAGCAGGTAGCTACCATTGTAGTATATCTATCATACAGAATAGTCTCTAAAAATTCTCATTGCTAACCTATTTATCTCTCTCTCCCTACTAATCCCTGGCAACCACTGATCTTTGTACTGTCTCCATACTTTTGCCTTTTCTAGAATATCATATAGTTGAAATCATAATGTATAGCCTTTTCACATTGGCTTCCTTCATTTACTAATATGCCTTTAGATTTCTCCATGTCTTTTCATGGCTTGATAACTCATTTCTTCTTAGTTATGAATAGTATTCCATTGTCCACAGTTTATTTATCAATTATCTATTGAAAGACATCTTGAAAAAAAAATGAAAGACATCTTGGTTGCTTCCAAGTTTTATTAATTATGAATAAGGCTGTTATAAACATCTGCATATAGGTTTTTGCGTGGACATAAGTTTTCAACTCCTTTGGTTAAATACCAAGGAGCATGATTTCTGGGTCATATGGTAAGAGTATGCTTAATTTTTTTTTTAAGAAACTACCAAATTGTTTTCCAAAGTGACTGTATCATTTTGCATTTCCACCAGCAATGAATGAAAGCCTCTATCAACCCACATCCTTGCCAGCATTTGGTGTTGCCAGCATTCTGGGTTTTGGCTGTTCTAAGAGGTGTGTGGTGGTGTCTCATTCTTGTTTTAATTCTTACTTCCCTGATGACCTATGAAGTAGAGCATCTTTTCATATGCTTATTTGCCTTCTGTATATCTTCTTTGGTGAGTGGTCTGTTAAGGTCTTTGGCTCATTTTTTAATCAGGTTGTTTGTTTTCTTATTGTTGAGTTATAAGTGTTCTTTGTATATTTTGGATAACAATCCTTTATCAGAGTGTCTTTTGCAAACTTTCTCTCAGTCTGTAACTTGCCACTTCTAAATTAGAAATGTTGAATTTTTCCTGATCATAGTCTTATACTGTCTAGATTGTTACAACCTTCTCTGGTTTTTCTATTCCAGAACTAGGAATAGATTTCTTAGCCTTTTCCCCCACCTCTTTTGTGGCAGAGTTAACTTTTATAAGTTGTCAAGCTACAGGAAGCTGTATTTGTCTTTTACGCCCAGAGGACCAAACTCTAGGCTGTTTGTACAAATAACATCTAAAGATAAGTTTCCAAAAATTCTTGAGACTATATATTGTAAGCAACTTGCCTGTAACATATAGCATTTAAACTGAACTACAGCTTAACTTTAGCCTAAGCAATGCAATAAAACTATACAACAACAAAAGTAAAGCCTATTAAAGGGACACAAGAGATCTCAGATAAGCTATGCCTTTTAAAATAATAATTTAATTATTAGAAAAAGAACTATTGAATAATTAGGATAGCATGCTAACTCAAGATCTTTGCCATGCACCCTGGAGCCAGTCTCTACTCCATGTGTAGGAGGCAGTCCCGAGTTCTGATCAGGTTACACATTTTAGAAATATTGACCTTCAAGTGCAAAAAAATTATCCTGTGGTCTTTATGTCCCCTATCACACTTAATGGGTCTTGTTTCTGGGCTGCAGAGGCACATACATGTTTTTACTTACTTTAGATTGGCGGCCTTCCCCCACCTGTCTTTTTCTTTCCGAAGACTAGATTCTTCACCCCAGTTTTCTATATATCTTTCTCACATGAACTTCTCTATTTTTTAAAGATTTTATTTATTTATTCATGAGAGGTACAGAGAGGCAGAGACATAGACAGAGGGAGAAGTAGGTTTCCTGTGGGGAGCCTGATGTGGGACTTGATCCCAGAACCTGGGATCACAATCCGAGCCAAAGGCAGATGCTCAACCACTGAGACACCCAGGCATCCCACATGAGCTGCTTTAAAGTAGAATATGGTAAAGTGAACGTTTTCTGTGATGATAAACTTTCTAAGTTTCTGCTTCCTTCTCGGTTAAATAGAAAACAGTAATAATTTCTACCTCAGGATTGTTGTGAGGTGAATAAGATAATGCAGACATTTAATGCTGTTTCTGGCAAGTGGTAAGAGTTCCATAAACATTGGTGGTAATAATAATGATGATAGTGAAGATAGGATCATGCAGGCTGTTTATTTTAACCATGTACGTTGATACCTGACTTTGGAAGAGCTTTATTTCAATGTTCCCAATGCACTTGGAACTGCAACAGGCATTTGGCTACCAGGATGCAAATGACTTGTGCACACTGGGACTGTGGTCCCATGGCTCCTATCTCGAACTTGTTTTCCTAGATAAATCTAGTTTATAAAGGAGCATCTCACCTAGACTGTCATAACACAGATGAAAAGAGTGTACTTTGAAGTCAGTGAAATCCAGTATTCAGTTAGAACTGTCCTAGACAATCTGAGCTTATGACTTTAGCATGTATTTCTATCTAAGGAGGCTTTATTTTCCTCCCATAGAACTCTTTCTTGTTTAACTTTTTTCTAATTATCATGGCAATAATGCTTATTGTAGACACCTTGGAAATGACAGAAAGAAAAAAGAGAGAAAATGAACATCATCCAAATTCTTAATACCCAGATATAAACACTGGTGAGACTTTGATTACTTCTTATGTGTGTGTGTGTGCGCGCGTGTATGTGTAAAGAGAGAGACAGACACAGGAGATTGAAATTTGCTTCCTTTTCAGTTCTTTGACTACATTAACAGAGCCTGGACTTTATCATGTGTTAGAAGGAGATTCCTTGATCTCGAGGAAAGATGGGGTTGGCTCTTGATAGAGAAGTAGTCCTGCAATCTGGTTTTGGCTGATTCAATGGAAAGGAAATTACAAGGAGATTTTGAGGGAGGAAAAAAAAAATAGGAGCATACTTTTTTTGTTACCAAATGAATTTTTTAAGGCTCCTGAGGTATTTCTTAGTAGGTAGCAGTTTCAAGACTTGGTATATCAAGATGTCTGGAAAAGGTTCATTATTTCTAAAAGGTCTATGTTCAAGGGGCAGCCCGGGTGGCTCAGCGGTTTAGCGCCACCTTCAGCCCAGGGCATGATCCTGGAGACCTGGGATTGAGTCCCATATCGGGCTCCCTGCATGGAGCCTGCTTGCTTCTCCCTCTGCCTGTGTCTCTGCCCCTGTGTGTGTGTGTCTCTCATGAATAAAAGGTCTATGTTCACTTGACATGTATTTCTTCATAATCATTCATTTTCTTTTTTTTAATTTATGTTTTTTAAAGATTAAAGATTTTATTTACTTATTCAGGAGAGACACAGAGAGAGAGGGAGAGAGGCAGAGACACAGGCAGAGGGAGAAGCAGGCTCCATGCAGGGAGCCTGACGTGGGACTCGATTCCAGGTCTTCAGGATCATGCCCTGGGCTGAAGGTGGTGCTAAACCGCTGAGCCACCGGGGCTGCCCTCATTTTCTTATTATTTATTTATTTACTCCATAAACATGCAGGGCATAATCTTTGTTCTCAAAAAGTTTAAATCCCAGTGGGGGAGACAGAATTCAAGGCAGAATGAAGGCAGATCCAGCTTAAAGGTTCAATGCAAGCTTTGAGAGCCTAGATGGAGAAGACAGAGGATGCTAGAGCCATGGTGCAGGGCGCTGGTGAAGACAGTTGGGGCACTTGACCTGAAAAGCTTAAAAATTAATTTGTAACTGAAAGCAAAGGGCATACTTCTCAGATTCTCACTATCATCAGGTGGAAGCTTCCATTTTTAAGACCTTACTTTGTGCCGACCGTGTTAAGCATTCTCAGGTATCTCATTTAACCTCCTGATCTGTGAGGTAGGTACGTGTGGGAAATCTGAGGCTCAGCAGGTGTAAATGATCTATCCAAGGTCACAAAGCAAGTGTAATGATCTGTCCAGGGTCACATGGCAAGGACGTTAACATGCTGGGTCAGACTGCTGTCTAGGAGTATCCAGAATCTGTGCTCTAAAGGATCAGAGTTCATAATGGCAGCTGGGTGTGAACCTGAAGGGAGGTTGGGGCCCCATCATGGAGCTTCTTGAATTCCTCACTGAGGAATCTGACTATATAGGTAACCTGAGGGCCTTTTTTTGAAGAGGAGAGCTTAAAATCTCCAGACTTTCAGCTCAAATGCCCCAGATGAGTGGCTTTCTTTTTTCTTTTTTCTTTTTTAAATTTTCCTCCTAAATTTTACACCTCTTTTTTTTTTTGCCAGTTATTAAATGCATGGAAGAAAAGGAAAAAGATTTGTAGCGGCACAGGGTAGGATAAAGGAGAGGGAGGGAGGAAGAAAACACTGACGCTAGAAGCAAAACTAAGAAAGATTAGAAAAATAAAATAACCATGGCAAGAGGCAGCACAACACCCCAAGGAACTCCTAGAAGATGCACAGACCCCGGACTCCTACAGTGTTCATTCACTTAGGCCCACATCCCCCAAACCTAGAGAGAGTCCAGGGGAACAATTGAGCCATCCATTTAGCATAACTTATTTTAACTCCTGGCTTGAAGCCAGGCTTGTAGCTCTGTACTCACAGTGTGTACTCACAGAGCAGTGAAACTGCTCTGCATCCAGGATAACAAAGCAACTGTTAATGGGAGTAATTAAGAGCCTTGGGGGTGATTTATACCTTTTGTTACTGTTCAAGTCGAAGTTACCAAAGACAACAATTATTAGTATCACAGGTGATCCTTAACCCACGCAGGGAAGGCTGTGAAACCTTACTCCAGCTCTTGCTTTCCCCGGGCCTAGAGTTCACAGAAAAAGAATCATGCAAGATTCACAGTTAAAGAGAATTGGGAGACAGTGCCCCTCAGGCTTGCTCAGCTTAGGAAATATGAAAATCCTTAGCCTAAGATAAAATATTGACAAAACTCTGAGGGAGGAGAGGATGACAACACTCCAGTGCTGACTTTCGTGAAAAACACTTAACTTTATTGGCTAAATTCTAAAATAAAATATTTAAAACCTCTTTCTATTAGTATTGAAAAGGTGATTATGGGAAGCATTATGTAAGTTGACTGCAATGGCTGGTTGATGCTGTAGGTGAAGAGCAACCCAAGTCCTGATCTTCATCTTTAAGAAATCAAGTGACACCAAGGAGGGAAAGATTAGAGCATGTAGGGAAATATATTTCTCTGTATAGAAGAAATCAGAGCTGTGCAAGTTACCAGACCTCCCTTGTTGCCAGTTCTAGGCCTACCCCTTACACACACACACACACACACACTGCTCTGGCTTTCCTAGCAACTGCACAGCTGGCTATTGCTCTAGGCTCTAGTTCATTGGAACAACAGTTTCCAAGCCAACTGCCCACCAAAATGGGGGTCTGGTTCAGCTGAAACTGGCACATGGCCCCAGACTCACTCTATTTTTTAAGGATATTATTTACATACCATAAAATCTACCATTTGAACCATAGAATTCAATGGTTTTTAGTATATTCACAAGGTTGTGCAGCCTCATCACTATCTAAATCCAGAACAGTTTCATCAGCACAAAAAAGAAACCTTGTTTCTATATATGGACATATAATGTCCAGAATAGTCAAATCTGGAATCATGTACTATGCTTTGTGTCTGGCTTCTTTAATTTACAACAATGTTTCAAGGTTAATCTACGTTGTAGCATGCATCAGTCAGTGCTTCATTCCTTCATACAGCTGAATAATATTCCATTGTATGGCTATACCACATTTTGTTTATCCATTCATCAGTGGATGGACATTTGGGTTGTTTCCATCTTGAGTATTCTGAATGCTTGTTACAGGCATACATGTACAAATTGTTGTGTGAACATATATTTTCAATTTTCTTTTTTTCTTTTTTATTTTTTTTTAAATTTTTTTTAAATTTTTATTTATTTATGATAGTCACAGAGAGATAGAGAGAGAGGCAGAGACACAGGCAGAGGGAGAAGCAGGCTCCATGCACCCGGAGCCCGACGTGGGATTCGATCCCGGGTCTCCAGGATCGCGCCCTGGGCCAAAGGCAGGCGCCAAACCGCTGCGCCACCCAGGGATCCCAATTTTCTTTTTTTAAAGTAATTTCTCTGCCCAACATGGGGCTCAAACTCACAACCCCAAGATCAAGAGTTGTATGCTCTATTGACTGAACCAGCCAGGTGCCCCTATTTTCAGTTTTCTTGAGTGTAAACCTAGGAGTGGCATTGCTATACCATATGGTAGCACTGTGTTTAACTTTTTGAAGAATGACCACACAGTTTTCAACAGTGAATATACCTTTTTACATTCTACTAGCAATGTATGAGCATTCCAGTTTCTACATATCTTCACCAATACTTGTTATTGTCTTTTTTATTAAAAAGACCATTATTATGGGTGTGAAGTGATAACTTATTGTAGTTTTGATTTGCATTTCCCTTATAAGTAATGATGTTAAGTATCTTTTCATGTACTTATTGGCCACTTGCATATCTTTTTTGAAGGAATGTCTATTCAAATCTTTTCCCTTTTTAAAATTGGGTTGTCTTTTGATAGTTATGTTGTAAACGTTTGTTATGTATTCTGAGTGCTAGACCCTTATCAGATATATGATTTGCAAATATTTTTCCCATTCTATGACTTGTCCTTTTTGTCAAAGGATACTTGATAGTGTCCTTTGACACATAAAAGTTTTTAATTTTAATGAAGTCCAATTTATTTTATTTTTTTTGTGTGTGCTTTTGGTTTCATACTCTTGCCTACCTCAGGATTTCAAAGACTTACACTTATGTTTGCTTCTCAGAGTTTTAGAATTTTTGCTCTTCCATTTTGAGTTAATTTTTGTGTATCATATTAGATAAGTGTCCAAATTCATTCTTTTTTCATGTGGACATCTGTTTTTCCCAACATCATTTGTTTAAAAGGTTATTCTTTCTCCATTGAATTGTTTTGACACTCTTTTTTTTTTTTTAATTTCATTTATTTATTCATGAGAGACAGAGAGAGGCAGAAACACAGGCAGAGAGAGAAGCAGGCTCCATGCAGGAAGCCCGATGTGGGGCTTGATCCCGGGTCTCCAGGATCATGCCCTGGGCTGAAGGCAGGCGCTAAACCACTGAGCCACCCGGGCTGCCCTGTTTTGATACTCTGGTTGAATCATTTGACCATAGATGTATATATTTATTTCTGGACTTTAAAAAATTTTTTTTAATTTTTTTTTATTTCTGGACTTTTAATTTTATACCATTGATCCATATGTCTATTCCTATGCTGGTATCACCCTGTTGTGATTACTGTAGGTTTGTAGCAAATTTTGAAACTAGGAAATGTGAGTCTTTTTAATTTGTTCTTCTTTTGAAACTTATTTTGGCTACTCTGAGCCTCTTGCATTTCCATATGAATTTTAGAGTCAGCTTGTCCATCTCTGCAAAAAAAGTCACCTGAAATTTTGATAAGGATTGTATTGAATTCTAGGTCAGTTTGAGGTGTATTGCTATATAAATAGTACTAAGTTTTCCAATTCATGGGATGTCTTGTTATTTATTTAGGCATAAATTCTTTTATTTCTTCCGACAATGTTTTGTAGTTCTCAATGTTTAAGCCTTGCACTTCTTTTTTAAAAATTTATTCCTGGGGTGCCTGGGTGCCTCAGTCAGTTAAGCATCTGCCTTCAGCTCAGGTCATGATTCCAGGGTTCTGGGATCAAGCCCCACATCAGGCTCTCTGCTCAGTGGGGAGCCTGCTTCTCCCTCTCCCTCTGCCGCTCCCCCTGCTTGTGCTCACTTGCTCTCTATCAGAAATGAATGAATGAATGAATGAATGAATGAATGAATGAATAACACATAAATAAATATAATAAAAATTTATTCCTAAATATTGTGTTATTTTTGATGCTACTAAAAATAGCGTATACAAAAACCTTACAGCTAACATCAAAAATAATGGTAAAAGTCTGACAGCCTTCCTTCAAGATGAGAAACAAAACAAGGATGTGCACTCTCATGGCTTCTATTCAACATTGTACTAGAGGTTCTAGCCAAGGCAGTTAGGCAAGAAAATGAAATAAAGGGCAATCAGAATAGAAAGAAAGAAGTAAACTTTCTTCTATTTGCAAATGACATGATCTTGCATACAGAAAATCCTAAGGAATCCACCCTCACCACACACATACACACACAACCTATTAGAGTTAATAAACAAGTTCAGCAAGATTGCAGGATACAAGATCAATATACTAAACTCAATTATTCAGGCACCAGTGTCTACCTCCACAAAACAAAAAGCAAAAAACTCTATTGTATTTCTTTACAGTAGTAGTGACAATCTGAACATAAAAATAAGAAAATTGGGATCCCTGGGTGGCACAGCGGTTTGGCGCCTGCCTTTGGCCCAGGGCGCGATCCTGGAGACCCGGGATCGAATCCCACGTCAGGCTCCCAGTGCATGGAGCCTGCTTCTCCCTCTGCCTGTATCTCTGCCTCTCTCTCTCTCTCTCTCTCTGTGACTATCATAAATAAATAAAAATTAAAAAAAAATTAAAAATAAGAAAATTCAGACTTTTACCATTATGTTTGATGTTAGCTGTAAGGTTTTTGTACACACTCTTTATCAGGTTAAGGAAGTTCCCTTATATTCCTGTTTGTTGAGCATTTTTTTATCATGAAAAGGTGTTAGATTTTGTCAAATGCTTTTTCCTCGTTTATTGAGATGACCATGTGGTTATCAAACTCACTATTGTATAACAAAGTTTATAGGGAAAAAATGGTTTTCTTAAACAAAAAAAAATTTTCTTGATGACACATTTTTTTTTCATAGAAAATATACATATTACCAAGAATAATAACAGTAATAATAATACAGATATGGTTTTGAAGTGTCTTCTTTAAATTCACGTTCTTTTCTAATCCTCAAACACCCATGCGTGGTGAATAAAAAATGGCACCATTAACTCCATTTCGTATATTGCACATCTAGGGTTCTTTTGACCTTATGTCTTTAACTGTTCTCCAGGGGTAAGATATAGTCTATTCAGAGGGCCTTAAACATACTTTTTATTTCTTTTATTTTTAGAAGACATTGGGTTTTATTTTCATTTCAAAAGTAGTTATTATTTTCTTTTGAGGGGTTTCTGTTTTAAGAATATAGGCCAAATCAGGAGCCCCTGGGTGGTTCAGTCAGTTGAGCATCTGACTTTTTTTTTTTAAGATTTTATTTATTTATTCATGAGACACACACACACACAGAGAGAGAGAGAGAGAGAGGTAGAGACACAGGCAGAAGGAGAAGCAGGCTCCATGCAGGAAGCCCAACATGGGACTCAATCCCAGGTCTCCAGGATCAGGCCCTGGGCTGCAGGTGGCGCCAAACCACTGAGCCACCTGGACTGCCTAGCATCTGACTCTTGATCTCAGCTCAGGTCTAGATCTCAGGACAGTGAGCTCAAGTCCCATGTTGAGCTCTGCACTCAGCATGGAGCCTACTTAATAAATATAGGCCAATCAAAGAGAACAATCTTCCTTAATTCCACATTCAGAAAAATTGTCTTTACCATTTGGGTGTACAACCAAAATTTCTATTTCCTATATTCATGTGTGAGTATGTGTTTATATATATGTAGAGAGGGTAGATAGGATTTTATGTAAATAGGATTTTATTGTTCTTGTTTTGTAATCTGATTTTCCCCCCTTTTTATCAAGCAGTATAAAATCTTCCTATGTCTTCAAATATTCCTCTGTTATAATTTTTAATGTGCTATGCAGTACTCCATAATATTAATGTATAATAGTTAACTATTCTCCTGATGTTGGACATTTTAGATTATTTTCTTTTTTTCTATTATAAAGAACTCTACAACATTCCTATATAAATTTTTACAGCATTCTGCATAAATATTTTTGTGCACATCCTGGATTCTTAGGCAAATTCTTAGAAAGAGAATTATTGGATCCAAGGGTAAGAGAATTGTTTAAGTTCTTGGTACATATCACCAAATTACTACTAAAGGATTGTAAGAATTTATACTTCCATTAGCAGTACCTGACTTCCTACATTCATACCAACCCTGGGTATTATAATTTTCTTTGATCTTCACCAATCTGTTAGATAAAATATGATTACCTATCTTCATCTGCATTCCTTTGACTCCTAGGAAGTTGAGATTTTTAATACTGACTTGAAATTTTCTTTTTTGTTTATACTTTTTGTATTAGTATTATTTCATTTTTCATAATTTTTATGTGTCCTATTAATGACACTGAATTTGAGATTAAGGAGTCCTCTCATGGGGATCCCTGGGTGGCTCAGCGGTTTGGCGCTTGCCTTCGGCCTAGGGTGTGATCCTAGAGTCCCGGGATCGAGTCCCACATCAGGCTCCCTGCATGGAGCCTGCTTCTCCTCTGTCTGTGTCTCTGCCTTTCTCTGTCTCTCTCATGAATAAATAAATAAAATCTTAAAAAAAAAAAAAAAAAAAAGGAGTCCTCTCATGGCTAGTGACATCAGAATTGCCTTTTTCAGTTTCCTTCTCTCCCAATTATTGAAAGTAGGAAATACAGAAAAATATAAAGAAAATAATAAAAATCACCCAACCTCATCACTCTGAGGTCCCCAGTCTTCCAAAAATGAGAACTGTCATTTCCTCATAGGGTAGTAGAATTTTGAGATTTTTGATACATATTGCCAAATTTACCTTCAGAAAAACTGTGCCAATTTGTGGACCATTAGCCATTTAGAGAATATAGAAATAAATAGTGATTTGGTAGAGATAAGGAGCTTAGTTTTAGAGATGGTAAGTTTTGAGTCCATTTCAAGAGATCCTACTTCATTGAAGGTAGAAAAAGAGGTCTGGGTGGCAAACAGGATCATTTCAAGACCTTAATAGGCCTTAGACATTCTTACTTTTGAAGGCTCTACCCACATCATACCAAACACATTACAATGTACTCACATCCAAAATCATACAATTTTTCTACCATATAAAATTTGAAAGGACTTTTAAAATATTAATATTGTTAAAAATAATTTTATTTTTGATTTAAACATATATATAAAATGATGCAATCATTGACTTATTACATTGCCAATTGACATATATTACATTTAGTAAACATTTATTTAAGCATGTATTAATTTTTATTTTGCAATATTCTTATTTCCGTTGTTTTTTAAAATTGTAAATTCATATGCACTTTTAAGAAAGAATATAGAGGGATCTCTTGCATACTTTGCCCATTTTCCCCCAATAACATTTTATAAAACTATAATTTAATATCACAACCAGGGTATTGACAGTGATACCATCCATTGTTTTTCAGATTTCCCATTATACTTGTACTCGTGTATGTGTCTGTGTTAAGTCCTAAGCAATTTTATCACCTGCATACATTCCAACATAATAAAGATGCTGAGCAATTCCAGTATTACCACAATTTTTTGCAGTGCTCTTTTGCAATGTTCTATTAATATTTTGGGGAGAATTGCTTTTGAGGTTTCACGTACTTTTCATAGAAAACTATACTTTCTGGTGTGCCTGGGTGTCTTAGTCGGTTAAGCATTTGCCTTTGGTTCAGGTCACAGTCCTGCAATCCTGGGATAGAGCCCCATGTCAGACTCCCTACTCAGCGGGGAATCTGCTTCTCCCTCATGGGCTGCCCCTCCCCCTGCTCATGTGCTCTCTCTCTCTCTCTCTCCCTCTCTCTCTCTCTCTGTGTGTCTATCATAAATAAATAAATAAATCTTTTTAAAAAATAAAAATAAAAAAAGAAAAGAAAACTATAGTTTCCAAGCACTGTGACTACAGTGCCTAATAGAGAGGCTACTATCAAGGTAGGGTTGATAGTCATTTGCATATGGGTGGCTATGAGGTGAGCAGATTCCAAAGGAATCAATTTCATAAACTTCAAGGTAGGCTAGTACATTTGTGAAAGGTACCCTGGAATTGAACCACTTGTGTTAAAAAATCCCAACACCAATATTTCTTAATAATGTGACTCCACACCAGTTACTTAACCTCTCTGAAGTCTTAGTTTCCTGAACTGAGAAGGGCTGATAGCAAATACCTACCATAGCTGGTCACAAGTTTGAATGGGGTACTTTGCTTAGATCCCAGTTAGGCACATAGTAATTGCTCAGTGTGTTAGATGATATTTGTGTTAGATCTGCTTGGGCAGGGAGGTTGGGATAGAAGGATGCAGATGTCACAGGAGTGGCTCAACAGGTTTGAGAAAAACCAAGAAGCAGGGGAGGAGAATTCTCTGCAGGGTTGTAAAGCAAAAAATGGATATGGTCTGACATTCCAGAGAAGAGTATTGCTAGCTTCACATAGCTACCACTCCGCTCATGGGAAGAACTCGACTGGCACGGGACAACAGGCACATTACAAACCTGCCTTGTTGCTATTAAATCTCTGGGAGTGGGAGCACATCATTTTGTACCCTGAGATAGCAGCTCAGGGTAAAAAAGGGGGTCCCTGCTGAGGTCCATATTAATGCTGCAGCAGGAACCGTTCTGAAGGGATCCCTCAATAAAACTGAAAACAGATGGGGCCATAGCCAGAGCTCATTTTGCAGAGATGACAGGATTGGTAGAGTTTTAGGATTGCCAACAGGTTCTGAGTGAAACGCTGAAGTCTATTGAAACCTGATTAACAGCTACTCCGGGGGCTGAAATAAGCCACCTGACTGACTGGTGGAGAAAAATCCCTTCCTACATCAGCCTAGTGCTCTATATCATATGGGGCCTAGGACAAGTTGAAAAATGAGTTAACAACTTTGAGCCTGCTTTAAAACTCTTATCGAAGCATTTTTGGAGCACCTTACATGGGGAATTTGCACAGCACTTTGTAGGTAATTCTACTGGTATGGTTTTATTCAATTTAATGAGTTTTTATTAGATACCTAGGAGACCTGAGTTCAAGACCTGGCTCTGTCACCAATCAGTGGTGCTGCCTTGAAAGTCCCTTTGCCAGTTTGGCCTCAGTTTCCTCAACTAGAATGTGAAAGGATTGCATTAGATGACATTGAGGCTCCTTTGAGCTTTGAAAATTGAAAATGGAAAAAAAAAAAAAAAAGAAAATTGAAAATGAATTGACTTGGTAAATACTGTGCCTGGCACTTTACTAGGTACCGAGGCCATCTCAGAGGACACCTTCAATCTCTGGAAATATCTCTCTCTCTCTCTCTCTCTCTCTCTCTCTCTCTCTCTATATATATATATATATATATATATATATATATATATATAAACATCTAAACAGAATAATGGAAATTGTATTATTTCAATCATTTTTTCTGGCAAGCTAATGTGTTTACTGACAAATTAATGTGTCTAAAATATTAGGTACAACTATTTAACATCTTTTGGAGATAATGTTTTGTTTTTGTTTTCCTCTTTAAACATTTGTTTTATTTGAGTACATTTGACACACTGGAGATAATATTAAAGTCTAAATCAAAGCTTTTCATTAATGTGAGACCTAGGAAAAATGACTCTGTGAGATCTCTAAAATGGCATTTTAAGATTTATGAAAGAATGATAAGACATGACCCCTACTCTCAAGAGCTGTTTTCTGGCTCACTAGAGAGACAAAATATATACACCTGGGACAGAGAGCAACAGAAGGCATGACTTCACTTAATGTCAGATGAAGATCTAGGCAATGAGGACAATCGCCATTCACTGCTTAGGAAAGCCAGCCTGGACTAGTGCAATTTGTGGCCACTTTGGAGAAGGAGGGGCTTGACCTGGGCCCTGTGGAAGAAGTGGTATTTTTAAATATACTTTTAACTGTTAACTTCTGACTATGAAAATAATGCAAGGGTTTCAAAAGTCTTTATGTTGTAAGTAATGGAAAATCTAGCTTCAGTTTGCTTGAATAGTTAGAATTTATTTACTCATGTAATTGAAAAGTCTAGAGATAGGTTGTGTTTTGATCCAGAGAGTCAATGTGTCATGAGGGATGAGATTGCTTTTTTCGCAGCTCTGCCCTTCCAAGGTATTCACCTTAAGGCAGGCTCATCTTGTGGTTACAGATGGCTATAAAGCCCCTAAGACAAGTGCTTCCTCATTCACAGCAAGTCACAGAGCATCCTCTTTTGTCTCAGTATTTCAAGCAAAAGCCCAGATACTCTCTCTGATTGGAATGGCGTAGGTCATGTGCCTGTCCTGAAAAAATCCATGCGGTCACCAGGACCCAACAAGCTGACTGGATCAGTTTCCGTTAAAAGCTCCACCCTGGTCATGGTAGTAGTGCTTGGGAACATGGAGCCATCATCCCTGAACCAGATGGATCCCCAAAAGGAAAACCAGGCACAGCTGGGATGGAGACAAGGATGCTGCAATCATAAGTGTCCTTTATAATTTGTTAATGGTAGAATTTTAGGAAGTATGGAAAATTGAAAGGTTTCCTATGATCCCAACACTCATGAGTATTGAGAATTAACATTGTATCAGATCTCCTTCCAGTCTTTTTCTGAAAGTTAACACCATACTAAATATTTTACATGTACCATGTCATTAACTCTTATCATAGCAATCCAATAGGTAGTTATTATTGTCTCCATTTTGTAGATGACTAAACAGGTTCAAAGAATTTATATAATTTGTTCAAGATTACACAGCAAAGTACTTGGGCTTCCATTTTTCTTTTTTAAAGATTTTATCTATTTATTCATGAGAGATACAGAGAGAGGGGCAGAGACATAGGCAGAGGGAGAAATAGGCTCCCCATGGAGAGCCTAATGTGGAACTCGATCCCAGGACCCCGGGATCACGACCTGAGCCAAAGTCAGACACACAACCACTGAGCCTCCCAGGAGCCCTTGAGCTTGTATTTGAACTCAGGTTTATCTCTCTCTGGAACTCAAGCTTTTAATCACTATGCCATCTTTTTTTCATATAGAATTGATATCATAACATTCATCTAGTTCTCATTATGGTTTTCTTCACTTACTGTTATATCATGAGCTATTTACAGTCCTTCAACGATCATTTTTAACTAGTGACTTATATCACGTTTCCTAGGACAAGGACTCTGAGATGGAGTTTATGTGTAGGCAGTTCACTGGAAAACAAGACCTTTGAGGAAGTGAGAGAAGGAGGACTGGCAGAGGGACACATTAAACTGTGAAGAGGCCTCAGCCAATGCTATGAGAGCTCTGCAGCTGGAATAGTCCTTCAGAGTTGTCCCATCTTGAGGCAAGGGGACTGGACCATTCACCCATGAGCCATTAGGGGACTTGACTTTGGGCACGGTGGCTCTCCTGGGCTCAGGACAATCACTGGCGGGGGCTCAGCAGCTAGGAGAAAGGGAGGATCTAGACAGGGGCACCCCAGCACTTACTACAGCCAGGCAGTTTGGAGAGGAGAAAATATTCCTAGGAAGACAGGGGACTCATTTGAGTTCTATTTCTCCTCACGATACAGCTACCATAAATATTTTTTCCAACCAACATTTCAAACATTTCCTTTCCTCAAAAACTTAGGCTGTGTTTGGTATCAAAAAGAGGGCAGTGTGTTAGAGTAGGAAGCACACTAGGCCTAGAAACAAGGGATCTGAGTACAAATCCTGGCCACATCATTTAACTGGCAGTGTGAACTTGAACAAATATCTCACCCTTTCTAATCTTCAATTTCATCAACCGGAACAGAGTTCCTCAGCCTCAGCACTGCTGAGCTTGGGGACAGCCTCTTTGCCGGTAGGGTAGACTATCCTATGCACTGCAGGACTGCGTTGCTGGTCTCTACTCATTAGAGGCCAGTCGCATCCTGCACCATACTCCCAGTTGTAACCATCAAAAATGCCCCCAATGTTGGCAAATGTCTCCTGGGGGGCGAAAAGTCCTCTGGTTGAGAAACACTATCCAGTATGTGTTATCTCCCTGTTGAGCTATTGGGAGAGTTAAATAAGATAACCATGAGTATTCAAATCCCAAACCACTGGATACACATACCCATGTGCCTCTCCAACCCCTTCCCTTGTCCTTGTCACTGCTGCAATATCAGGATTGGCAGGAGCTGGTTTGAGCCCTGATCAGTCGTGTGTGGGCTATTAATATTCACTTGCTCACATCTTGGTCTTGGACTGTTCTGAGGAGGTAAGGCAGGGTGACAGGAGGATTAGAGAGGCCATGGGTCCTGAAGTCAGACGGACCTGGTGGGCCCTTTTAGATCTGTTGTTTGCTAGCTGGGAAGATGCTGACAATGCCACTTTGTACATCTCAGTTTCCTCACAATGTGTTGTGAGAATTGTCTGGCATATGCTGTGTGAAGAATCTGGTATATTGTAGGCTCTTCACTCTTCTTGTCTTTCCTAGTACTATCAACTCTTTGAGGGAAAAGGATATATTTCCTACCTTTATGCAAGCATTCTGGTGCCCAAAATGGCAACTCAATACATTTGGCTCAGTGAAGAGGAAACCAAGAACAAGAGATGAAGCTGCTCCTTCAGGTGTCTCAGGCCAGGGACATCTTCCTACACACAGAAAGTCATATAGTAAGTCATGGGGAGTCAGACAGCCTGAGCTCCTGTCCTGGTCTCAACACTTCCTCTCTCTTTGATCTCAGTAAAGTTCATTCCTCTGGGACTCTGTTTCCCTCAGTTATAAAATTGGAATAGTAATAGTGTGTTGAGGGCACCTAGGTGGCTCAGTTGGTTAAGTATCTGCCTTCAAATGAGGTCATGATCCCAGGGTCCTGGAATTGAGCTCCCAGCTCAGCAGAGGGTCTGCTTCTTCCTCTCCCTCTGCCCCTTCCCCCTGCTCATACTATCTCTCAAATAAACATGTAAAATCTTTTTTTAAATAGTATGTTGTATTAGTTTCCTAGGGCTACTGTCACAAAGCACCACAAACTGAGTGACTTAAACAATAGATATATGTTGTCTCACAGTTTGGGGGACTGAAAGTTTGAGATCAAGGTATAGGCAGGGTTGGTTTCTTCTGAGGGCTGTGAGGGAAAGGGGCTTGCCTTTCTCCTGGCTTCTGCTGGTTTGCTGGTAATCTTTGACATTCCTTGACTTGTAGATATATCATCCTGATCTCTGACTTCATCTTCACATGGCATTCTCTTATGTGCATGTCTTTGTCCAAATTTCTCTTTTTATAAGGACATTGATCCTTTTGGATTAGAGGCATATACTACTTGAGTATGACCTCATCTTACTGCTACTAATTACATCTGCAATGAACCCTATTTCCAAGTAAGGTCACATTTTGAGGTAGTGGTTAGGACTTCAACAAATGAATTCTGGGGAGAACACAAATCAATCCATAATGTCACCCTATAAAGTTAGACTGAGTATTCAGTGTAAAATGCTACCAATAAAATACTCAAAGGCATCTGGCCCATTGAAAATACTCAATACCTATTAACTATTTTTATTATTACTCTTATTCATCAAACTTATAATGGGTTTATATGTACCAGGCAGTGTTCTGGGTGATAGAGACACTAAAGTGAATGAGATGTAGTCCCAGACCTGAAGGATACCCAGTCTAGTGGAGTCATGGACATAAGTAAGGAATTACAATCCTGAACGTGTTACGGCTAGATCAGTTTCCTAGCTTGCTAAGTCATTTGTACATCTAATGGTATCTAGGGTCAAAATAAATATCTTGGATGCCATCAGAGAATGAAGAAAGTTCATGTTCAGAGGAAAGAAATTTTCCTTTTTTCTAGCTTCTTTATATCTTTGGGGGAAAAAATTTCCAAGTGTCATGGTCAAACACTACTCTGATTTCTTGTGCAAAGTTTAAGGTGACCTTTACCCTTCCTAATATATCATTTTGATGAAGCCAAAATTTTCTGAGATTCTCAAGACTGGCAGAAAAATAACTTCAGAAACTGGTCCCAAATTGGTAACTGAAGATAAGTTGGAGGGCAGTTCCTTCCTCAAGTGTTGCCGTATATCTTACTTCATTGCATGTTGATAGTGTATTAAAATTGAAATAAAAATAAAATATTATCTGTGCCATTAAACCTGACCAATTCTCACTTCACTAATCTTGAAACCCTGATTCTTGCTAAAAGACAGACCATCTTAACCCACTCTTGGCATAGATGTACAGCGAAGGAGAGTTCTAAGAGGTGGAACCTCCATCTTTTTGAAAAAAATATCCTGTCATCATTTAATATTTATGGAGGACGCACACTGTGCGAAGCACTGTATCACATGGTGTCCTTTACTGCCAGAGAAGACATTAGTGATAGGGAAGATGTTAAATAGAAGGGGGGACTTCATGAGGAGAGAATTTTGGAGGGTCAGGTGAGGCAGGACCTGGGTAATTGATGCCAGCCTCACACCCATCAGGTTAAGACCTGGCAAGCACAGACCCCAACCACAGACTTCCTGCCTGTGATGACCATTTGGTGTGGCATCCCCAGGACAAGAGCTGCTCAATGGACAGGGTTTAAAGGTGAGGAAGGATTCTGATGGGGCAAGAGTAACAGGATCCAAGAGTAAAGCTGGATGGTGCAGAGCAGACTGCTACCCCTAGATTGTGTAGGTTGTGCCAAGGGGGCTAGTGTTCTCATCACCAACCTGGCCCCTTTGGGTTACCTCTCATTCCTGCTGAGAGGAAGGGGGAGCTATTCCAAATTCCTGAAAAGCGACTTATGGGCAGGTGATGCCCAAGGGTAGAGGATTAAACTGTGACCTGGAGACAGAAGCCCACACATATTTCAGTCTTTACCATTCATTCATATCATAACTTTTGGAAGTCATGTAATTTCTCTGAGCCTTAGTTTCCTCCTTTGTAAAATGGGGACAGTAAAGTCTGCCCTGCCTGCCTCACAGGATTGAACAGAAAGTCAGTATTTATTTATTATTTATTTATATTTTGTGGGGAGAGGCAGAGGGAGAGAGACAGAATCTTAAGTGGGCTCCATGCCTGGCGCAGAGCCCAACTTGGGGCTCCATCTCACAACCCTGAGATCATAACCTGAACTGAAATCAAGAGTTGGATGCTTAACTGACTGAGCCACCCAGGTGCTCTGAAAGTCAGTATTTAAAATTGGATGAGGAGAAGACCTTTTTGCCACCTCCAAGGCAGGTAGCATCTTTATCTAACTGTTGTCTCATGACACCTGTCCCTGGAGAAGGATGGAAGGAACACGGTTCTGATCTCTCTTCTTCAGAGTCTCTTCAGGCATTGCTGTGGATGTGCTATCCTCTCCATAATCATGTCCTTCAGCCTTTCCAGCTCACCTGACCCCAGCTCACACCTTGAATTGGATAGTGACTCCACATTCGCTCACTATGCATCCTAATGGGCAGGATACTCCCATTTTACAAGATAACCATGCACTGTTCATCCATTAGTCTGGTAGTTTGTGCTAAAAGTCTAGCTCAAGTGTCCCAACATCCTGAACCACGGTCTTGTTCCTGGGCTGTGGACCAGCAGGTTACCTGGTCTCATCTCTGCAGCTGCCTGCATGAGGATGAGAGAAAGCAGCTCCACCCATACTGGCTGGACATGTCAGATTTGAGCATACATGTTCTTATCCTTTTTCCCTTCTCCTTCTCTTCTTCCTCCTCCTACCTTTCATCTTCCTAAATTTAGCTAGTGGATACAGGCTGTTGTACTGGTCAGGAGCTTTAGTTCTGGGGACAAATTCACCTGCTCTCTATCTAACTTTGAGCAAGTTCCTTAAGCCTGTCTTAATCTCTTCATCTGTAAAATGAGGATAATACTAATACCTACCTTACATGATTGAGAATTAAATGAGATAATACATGAGGTAAATGGCACATTATGAATGTTCAGAAAGATTATTAACTCTTATTTGTATTATTAGTCATCAAAGTAGGAACTACAGGGGGAGAAGCAGTGTTGGGTGACAAAGGATGGAAGTACAGGGTGGTGCAGGACACACAGGAGGCAGCTAGAAATGATGATGAGAACTCAGTTGAGATGGAGGAAGGAGCACCTGTATGAGGAAGACTAAAAATATGATGGTCTGATCTACCTTCCCTTAAATTTGATTGAGACCTATTTAGAAGAAAGAAGAATTAACAGGGAAGGGAAGGTCAGGGAAGTTGCTTTATTCTGGCATACTTGGGTAGAAATACAAATGAAAGTATTTATACTTATATCAAAATCTAAATCATAGCTGGATCAGAATATAAATTTTAAACATTTTTTAGTGGATATTTTTCTAACATACTTGCCTGCCTCTTGACATTTAGTATGTTTATTCACTTTTTCTTTCAACATGTACTTATTGAATATTTTTTAAAGATTTTATTTATTTATTCATGAGAGACACACACACAGAGAGAGAGAGAGAAAGATTGAGAGAGAGAGAGAGAGAGAGAGAGAAAGGCAGAGACACAAGCAGAGGGAGAAACAGGTTCCATGCAGGAAGCCTGACATGGGACTCCATCCCAGGTCTCCAGGATCATGCCCTGGGCTGAAGGTGGCGCTAAACCGCTGAGCCCCCCGGGCTGCCCTATTTATTGAATTCTTAATATTAGTTCAGTGCTAGCTCTTCATAAGACATAGTTATAAAGTAGACAAAGCCTTCAAGAAGCTTATTTCTAATTTTCAGTGTCGTAAACTTGGGACAGGAAACCTGCTTACATTTAAACTTTTGGGTACTTATTAGACTATCTCTACAAATTAAAATAAAATTCTAGTCAGATTCCTTACCGAAAGAGGATATACTTTAAACATTTTTGTTGTAGATTGACAACTGAAAGGGGAGACTTTCATTTTTTAATTATGCAAAATATATAGAAAACTGCAGATAATAACCATGTACCCACCACACAGACTGAACAAATCTGAATGGTTAGACATATTTTCTTGAGTTTTCTTAAGTAAAAGGAAGTTGATACAACTGAAACTTCCTATATTAATCTCCATGCAAAACTATATATTTTCCAGATAGAATTTCAAATTATTCAATATTGTTCTTCATATGACAAGGATGTAGCAACTTTAATAACCCATTAAACTTCCCCCATTTTATTTATTTATTATTATGTAGATTTTATTTCACTTTTTTTTTTTTAGATTTTATTTATTCATGAGAGACACAGAGATAGAGGCAGAGACATAGGCAGAGGGAGAAGCAGGCGCCCACAAGAAGCCCAATGTGGGAGTCCATCCCAGACCCTGGGACCACACCCTGAGCAGAAGGCAGATGCTCAACTGCTGAGCCACCCAGGCATCCCTTATTTCACTTTCATATAATATTTTAGACTTCTGCAAAGTGAATTTAATTAAATTTCCATTTGGCCTGCTTATCATTGTTTCACCATTCCTCTTGCAATTGATTCACTTTTCAGTGGGTATGTAGAAGGTGAACTTCCTTAGAATTTTATTCATAAAATGTCTTTATTTCATACTCATTTCTGAATGATGATTTAGCTGGGTATAAGATTCTAGATCATTTTTTTTTCTCCCTTCAGCACTTTGAAGTTGTTCTTCTGCTGTGTTGCTATAGAGACATCCATTGTCAGGCTAGCTGTCATTGTTTGGAAGGTAATCAAACTTCTCTCTGGTAAATTTTAGACTTAAAAAACAAACAAAAATAAATAAATAAAAAACAAACAAACCCGTTTGGTTCTGTAGTTTCTTTATGATGAGTCTAGATGTGGTGTTTAGAGTGCACCTTTGATCTGAGTGTGCAAGTCACAAGCTATCAAGTCCCATTTCACTGTTTACAAACCTTGTAACACACTTGTCCTAGCTGCTCTGAGGATCGATTAGCTAGTGAGCCTGTAGTGTGCTATAAGCTCTGTAACAAGCTTTCTAACAAGGTGTCAGTGGCAGCGGATTTGGAATTTAAGGTTATTTGGGAGAAACAGTGGTCAATATTTGAGGAAGGTAATTCAGAGAGGACAACCAGGTATTTCTCACTGATGAACAACTTACCAATTAAAGATTAGATTATCGATTAGATTTGGGGGCATATAACACACACTACTCACTGAGAGTCTTATCTACTATGGCGTTTTTGGGGTCTGATCTCTCTCTCCAACTCACATGCCATGCTCCAGCCACTCCAGAAATGGTATGTCCTGGTTGAGAATTTCCCTTCAGAGTTGATGCTCTGTTTTCCCAGCCACACTCTTCTCTCCCCTTCCATTTAACCCAGCCCTGAAACCTCCACCTCAGCTCTGCCTAGTTCTCCTAAGAAACTGAGCATTGATAGAGAAAATATGGCAATAATCTTAGAAGGAAGAAAAAATACATTAATGAACTGCCAAAATGTGTGAGCATATTCAAAAGATTAAAAACTGAGGATGGGAACAAAATGCATACTCCCCTCATCCCTTTCCTGCAAACCCCTGAACAATGTTTATAAATCAGGCTTTCACCCAACACAGCCATAGCCCACTACCTAAAGGAACATATCAAATTACATGAAAGATCAGTGAATATAAAATACTATACTGACTTTTATAGGATCATTTTAAATCTTCTTCATCACCTAAAACATTGAAGAAAAAATATGTTTAAATAAAGTAAAGTAACTAATGAGAGTTTTTGGATTATACTGCTGAAGTCAGGAGATATTTTTTTATCCTTGACACTTGCTAGACATTCCATCCAATTAACCAAGACATTTAGGGAATGAACATTCATCCTAAATTTTTTATGGACAGCCAGCTTTAGGAGGGAAGGAAAAAAATGAAACAAAATGTGAAAGTATTTGTAAAGTTGTGCTGACCAAAAAGGAAAAAAAGAAAGAAAACATAAGATGACTTTTTCTTTTTTCCATTCCTGCTTGACTTTCTTGTCTCATCCTTTCTAAGTTGTCACACCAGGATGAGTCAGACACAAGTTGTCTGATCTAAGGCTACAGAAGAGACTTAAGTAGATGTGACCCTCACAGCCTGATGTGCCAAATCCAGGAAATGTGACAGGCTGAAAGATGTAGGTTTTTATTATTTATTTTTGAAAAGCAGTGAGAGGGAAAACATTTCAGGGAGGAGTAGGTATACTTTTAGGAAATGAAAAGTCCAATTTGGTTAGGCCACAGAACCAAAGATGACAAGAGCCTGATGAGAAGGTCCTCAGAAATAGAAGTGCTTGGATGTCAGCTAAGCCACCTGGCTGCAGCTGCTTTCTGCTCACATAAATATTTAAGCAATGGAACCGGTCTGCTCTGCCTTCTGGGGATGGCCCTCTTTCCTCCCTGTCTGCCCTTATTGGTGTGGGATGGGGAATGCAAGATGGCAAGCAGTCTAGCCGTGATGAGTCCCAGCACTGTGAGGTTAGGTGCCCCAGAGCTGCCCTCCAGTAGGCTCCATCATCATCGTTCCCCTTTCTTCTCCCTTTCATGATTCTCCCCCTCCCCTTCCACTTGCTTCTCTGTTCTCTACCTTCCCTCTGTCCCTGGGAACTCATCTCTTACTCAATTTTTTCTTTCCCTTTATCTGGGTTGGCACTGTTTTTTTCCTTGTCTCTGACAGTTTCACAGATTTCATGAAAGGGATATCAAGGTTGACCAAGGCAAGCAAGCCTCCTCTTCTCAGAGCTTAAGGTCCAATGGGTGCTACAGCCAGTGGCTTCACCCGACCCCCATGTTAGAACTGAAACTCTGTGAGGACAGGAATCTAGTCTCTGTTTATTACCATGTCCCTGCCTCCAAGCACAGTTCCTTACATATAGTAGGCCATCAACACAAATTTATAGAATAAAGGAAGAAGGAGAGAGTTCATCTGGTCCTTTCCTAAACCATGCTGGACTCATTCTCAAGCCTTTCCTACAAACCACTGGCCAATTATTTATTCTCCTTTGGGTCTCAGTTCAAGGCTGCCTCCTCCAGGAAGCTTTCCCTGACTGCAAATACTACCATAGCATTCTGCACACATCTCCATTACATGTTTCCACATTATATTATGTTGTTGTCTGTTGTCATGGCAGACCTCCCACACATACACAATCAAACACACACACACACACACACACACACACACACACACACACACACTGAGACTCCTTTGGGCAGAGACTGAGTGGTCAATAGACGTTTATTGAATAATTGGAGTCTCATGATATTTGAATAATATTTGATATCTTACATCCCCAGCCCTTCCCACTTTCTACCTACTCAGATCACGCTCATGCTTTTGACCCAGATTATGAAGATTTCTCTGACACAATACCATTTTCATCTATCTACTCAGTAAAGACAAAAAGAATGAGAATTTTAGAAGCCTATTTTTGGTGAAGATGCTGATGGGAACAAATATTGGTAAAACTTTTTTGGATGGCAATTTGGCAGAGGATATCAGCAGCCCTAAAATGTACATAACTTTTAACCCAGGAACTCCACTTTTAAAAATTTATTCTATGGAAACAATTTTAAATGTCCCCAAAGATTTTTCCAATAATGGAAAAATTCACCACAGTTGAAGTTTATGATGTTAAGAAATTGGAAATCCACAATAAGCAATTTGTTGAGTGAATATGGATAAAAACTTATAACGAAACTTTTACATTTTTTTAATAATTATTGACCTGACAAGGTGTTGGTATTGTTGAATGAATCAGCCTGTATAATATGGTCCCTTTTAAATTTAAAAATTATAAAATTTTATTTACATAGAAAAGATTTGGAAAGCTATATAACTGAGAAGTGGATTTCTCAGGATGATGGGATGATATGTGATTTTTATACTCTTCCAAATTTTTTAATTGACATATAAATAACATACAACATTGTGTTTATTTCAGGTATGCAACATAAATGATTTTATATTTGTATGTATTGCAAAGCGATCACCACAATAAATATAGTTAACATCTGTCACCATAATAGTTACGAGATTTTTTTATGTTGAGAACTTTAAAGGATTACTCTCTCAGCAACTTTCAGATATATGGTACTATTAAGTATAGGCACCATGCTGTACATCTCCATGACTTATTTATTTTATAACTAGGAGTTTGTGCCGTTTCTCCACCTTTAACCATTTCACATACCCCCAACTCCTGCCTCTGAGCTTAAGTTTGTTTTGATTCCAAATATAAGTGAGATCATACAGTATTTGTCTTTCTCTGCCTGAGTTCTTTTACTTAGTATGGATCTCAAGGTCTATCCATGTTGTTGCAAATGGCAAGATTTCATTCCTTTTTTACAGATGAATATATTCTATTGTAGATAGACCACATTTATCTATTTATTTGTCAATGGACATTTAGGTTATTTCCATATCTTTTCTATTATAAATAATGCTGCAGTTAACATGGGGGTGCACATATCTTTTGTAGTTAGTGTTTGTTTTCTTTAGATAAATACTCGGAAGTGGAATTGCTGGATCACATGGTAGTTTTAAGTTTAATTTTTTGAAGAAGCTCCATACTGTTTTCCATAGTGCCTATACCAATTTACATTCCCACCAGCAGTGCACAAGGGTTCCCTTTTCTCCACATCCTCATCAACACTTATTTTTCTTGTCTTTTTAATAATAACCGTTCTAACAGGTGCAAGGTGATATCTCATTGAGGTTTTGATTTTAATTTCCCTAATGAGAGTAATGTTGAACATCTTTTTGTGTACCAGTTGGCCATCTGTATGTCCTCTTTGGAAAATGCCTATTCTGGTCTTCTGCCCATTTTTAAATCAGATTGTTTGATTTTTTTGCTATTGAGTTGTATGAGTTCTATATATATTTTGGATATTAACCTCTTATCAGATATGTGATTTGCAAATATCTTTTCCCATTCAGTAGGTTGCCTTTTTATTTTGTTGATGGTTTCCTTTGCTGTGTACTCTCTTTTTAATTAGTGTTTTCCCACTTGATTTTTCTTCAATGCACAGGAATTACTCATGTACTGATTTTTTTAATTATAAAAAAGTTGTCTGAATGCTTTATTCTTCTTTGGCCCCTAAAAGTAAGCTATTCAAAGTCAAATAGACTTGAAAAAATAAGAATTCCCATCTGAAGCAAGGAACAGTAACCTGAGATTTGCAAAGAAGAGCCTTTACCTGCCCAAGCCTCTGTAGCCATGTGTGAGTCTAATTTCCAATGCTCTGAGAAACTGTGACAGAGAATCATTACCCTTGAAATGGGTTTGCATAATATAAAAAATCAGGGTCTCCTCTCCACTTAATGTGTTAACATTTGTGGGAGTTCCCATGCATGCTCTGAGGGAGAGTCCTGTGACATCGTGTCTGCGTTGTATTGAACTCAATCACTTGTAGAAAATGTGTAATGTAATAGGGGTATTACACAGGGTGATATTATGGAAAATCCTAATTGGTACCAAAGTAATTCTTACTAGAGTGGACTATAAAACCTTCAGTGCCATTCTAACTAATCACCCCTGTGGCATTCTGAGCAAATGCAGGTTAATGGTGATGATCTTAATTTTTTTATTAATTAAATTAAGTGTATAATCTGACCATATAAGCCCATTGTCGGTGTTCATCATGCTGATAATAAATGGCTTGAGTACTCAGCACCTTTGGCTTCACTGGAGCCCTGAAGTCTTCCATCCACCATTAATGATCTAAGAGAAATATCCAAGTGGCTCATTAGTGCCCAGAGACAACAAATAATGAAGTTGTATAGCAGAGATTGGGGTGAGCAAATGGCAGGTGAGTTGGTGAGTTCATGGGCTCAGAAGAAGCCTCTAAACTCAGAGCCTGCAATTGCTGAGTCCTCTGCTCTCCTGCCTCTACAACTTGGGTTCTTCAGAAAATAATTTCCTGTGATACTTAAAGATAGAAAGGGGAAATAATTCCAAAAAGAGAATGTGGAAAGCATAAGATGCTAAAAATCACTTAATTGACCAAGATGCCAGATTCTGGCTCCTTGAGTTTTAGGGTAGGGAATAGGCCTTTGTCATCATTGTTTCCCCCACACCTCACACCATGCCTCACAAATAGTAGCACTATATGTCTCATTTTATTTTATCAAGTCATGACATTCTTAGACTTGCTTTTCCCAAAGTGTTCCCTGGAAGACACATCTGTCAGGAGCATTCTAAATTAGAATATATGGTAAACAAATTTGAGACACCTTGCATTTTATCTTTTCCTCTTGAAGATTTATGATATATGTTAGCATTTTGAAGACAATGATAAGTCATTTAGAAATGATGGTAAATTGGGGTTGCCTGGGTAGGTCAGCAGTTGAGCATCTGCCTTTGACTCAGTGCATGATCATGGAGTCCCGGAATCGAGTCCCACACTGGGGTGAGAAGCATGGAGCCTGCTTCTCCCTCTGCCTGTGTCTCTGCCTCTCTCTCTCGGTGTCTCTCATGAATAAATAAAATCTTAAAAAAAAAAAAGAAATGATGGTAAATTGTCTAACCCAACATTGTCTAACCAAACTTATTTGATCACAGAACTCTATTAACATCCAACAGAGCACATTTCAGTAATAGATTGCCTGAGATATCTGCTAGGATACTTAGAGCTCAGTGATCAAATGGAAATACCAATTTCCCAATTCCTCTAAAGTCCTGGCATAATAAAGACAAAATCTCCCTTTATTGTGACTAAATCCATTAATAAAAACATAAAATTATAGGGCTCAGACGTGGAAGGAACTTTGGACATCCTGTATCCTAACTCCCAGCTCATTGCAGGAATTTACTTACAGCATCCATGCTGGATACGTTGCCATCTCTGTATACCTACTTCCAACGGCAGGAAGTTCAGCCACTTACAATCCAGTCCATTGGGTCATCATCAAATTTCTTTTTCTGTTGAGTTAAAATCTGCTTCTTTGAGGTTCTAGATCTCATACTAGAATAATGGAACAATTCACTCTCTTTTATGTCTATACACCAGCTCATATGCCCTCAGTTCACAACATATTAAGAATTTTCTGTTTCTATGGGATGCCTGAGTGGCTCAGCAGTTGAGCATCTGCCTTTGGCTCAGGTCATGATCCCGGGGTCCAGGGACCGAGTCCCTCATCAGCCTCCCTGTGTCTGCGTCTCCCTCTGCCTGTGTCTCTATCTCTCTTATGAATAAATAAAATCTTTTTTTTTTAAAAAAGAATTTTCTGTTTCTACATTTCAAACTATGATCAGAATAAATAAGGAAAGTGATCTTTGAATGGCTGGGGGTTGAGGGGAAGGAGAATAGTCTTACAAGTTGAGTTATAGGCAAAAAATAGTAGAAATCTCCTATTTGCCACCCATTACATTCTGATAACAAGGGTATTATGTCTCATAAGTTTGGTGCAAAATCATTTGGTGACTTTCTTATTTCAGCCTACTCCTAAAAAATACCATGGACTGGGTAGCTTCTCATTTCTTACAGATCTGGAGGCTGGAAATCTGAGATCGGGGGCCAGCATGGTCAAGTTCTGAGTCCTCTTTTGGATTACAGGCTGCCAATTTCTCCTTGCGTCCTCACATGGTGGAAAGGTAGCAAGAGAGCCTTCTGGGGTCTCTTTTGTAAGGCCTCTGCCATCATGACCTAATTTACTCTTGAAGACCCCTCTCCTTATACTATTGCTTTAGGAGTTAGGTTTTCAACACATGAATTTGGGAGGTATGCAAACATTCAGTCCACTGCAGTGACAAAGCATAACCTGAACTGTTGTGAAACTATTTATAGTTTTTATTTCATTTAGTATGAATGTGCATACATTTGATTAAAAATATTAATATATTAGGTAACAGAAACATTAGTGTGTTTCCTCAGACTCCACTGGAAATATCATACAATATATGGTATACACACTGTATTCCCTTCCTAAAATCAGTCTGAATTCTGAAACACATCTGGCCCCAAGGATTATGAACAAGGAGATTTGACAATATCCTTTCCTTTGTACCTCTGTGTGCTCAACACTATTGACCTAACTTAGTTTTCTTAGTTCTTACAATTCTATAAGTTAAAATACTATTTATCCCCCACCTTACAGATGAGTTAAGTCATATAGTTTTGCAGACATTTTTCTTATTGCCTATTTGATATTTACAAAGAAAGCCAGGTCTTCTTTATTATGTACTAACAACAAAAAAATTAAGTCAGGTTCCAATTGGGTAAACAGGTCAATGCCAGAAAAGCCCTTACAGAAAAGGGAGAACCAAAGGCCCAGTGCTGCCAGAGGAGCCCCCATAGGAACACCTCTAAGCCTCCATCTGAAAAAGATGGTTAGTGGATTCACATTGTCCTCTCTAACCCTTCCCCTCTAGCCTCTTCCCACCTAGCCCCTCAGAAACTTTGGGAGTGACTAGGAAAGCTGTAGAAGCCCACTGCAAAGAAATGTATTATTCTGAGTGTTGAATTAAGTTATGTTAAGGCCTGGATCTAGCCTCTGGGATGGAAGTTTCTTACTGTCTACTGCATCCCCACTCCCCAAATGACCATTATGATGAAATTTGAGAATTAATGGCCATCCAAAAATCTACCCCATTTGTTCTTTTACTATGCTTGAAATTTCCACATGAGTATTTGTCTTTGTCAGGATACTGAAAGCAACTACCAAAATATAAGTAGTACATATCATATGTAAGTGTCAACCTATTAAGCCAGTATAAAATAAATGGTCAAATGAGCTGGTCATTTTGCCCGGCCCAGTGGGAACTGAATGTGGAATAGACCAGATTTAATGAAGAATGAAAGGAAAGAAGCATAGGGAAGGTCTGAAATGTGGACACTTCCAAGAAAGCTCTACATAGGGTGCTACAGTGGGAGGCTTGGGGCTCAGACTGGTGCCATTAAGGACTGGCTGAAGGAAGCACTAAAAGGGAAAAAGAGACAAGAGAAGGAGAAAGCAGGGGATGTGGAGTCCCAAAGGTCAGTGTTACCTTTATCAGCTATTTCCATAAGGATCGTGGCTATGGGGGCGCCTGGGTGGCTCAGTGGTTGAGCATCTGCCTTCAGCTCAGGGCATGATCCTGGGGTCTTGGGATCGAGTCCCATATCAGGCTCCCTGCAGGGAGCCTGCTTCTCCCTCTGCCTATGTCTCTGCCTCTTTCTCTGTGTCTCTCATGAATAAATAAATAAAATCTTAAAAAAAGGATCATACCTATGCTTTTTAAAGATCCTCTTAAAATAGCTCAGTCATAACATTTTAGACCATTCACTAGATAACATCATTTACAAGTTGGTACCCAGGGACTGGAATAGATGCCAAGTTACAAAACCAGAGAAACAAGGAAAAGGAGCAGGAAATAGCATGCTTTATGAATGCATGGAAGGAGCAATGTCCCCTTTGCTGCCTGTGCTCTAACCACACTCCTACATGTGCTCTACCATCATCCAGGAAAGTCAGCTTCTTCCACTCATTGCCAAGGGAACTCAGACTTACCCTTGTGCTCAGCCTAGACATCACTTCTTAGAGAAGCCTTCCCTATCCATACTACCCCTTCACCCTCAGTTGTATTTCATTTATTCCACTTTTTTTTTCATTATTTCTGTTTTTGTTTTTTTCCTCAGAATACAAACCACAATTTATAAGTATATATTTCTATCTTTCTTTAATGTCTGCAAACTCTCCTAGACTACAAATTTCACGAGTATCCACTAAGAGCAGGTTCTTAACAAAAACCTGTTTCATGAATCATTTTCAGGCACTGTGCTCTCTATTTCAGAAGTGGTAACTCTTTTAATCTTCATAATAACCCTGAACTATGTTTTGTAGATGAAATTAAGGAGGCTTACAATTCCAATGATTCTTTTTTTGTATCCTGATATTGTGCAATGCACACCCTGCATGGTTGTATGCAGCAACTGGGCTCAGAGATTCCTTGTTCTAAACCCATTTAGGAATGGCATTATCTCCCAAGGAAAAGTATCTCTCTGCTCCTTTTCCCATCTTTGTGCAAACCATGGCTAGACAGGTTAATAATGAACAGAAAGTCCAATTAGCTTCCCCATCACATCAGTCCTAGAACTGCAAGCCTCAAGAAAAGACTTTTGGTTTGTATATCATGTTAATAATTAATTGATTGGTTAGTCAGTTAACTAGTTCCTGTAAGGTTTGTCCTGTCTTCCTTTGTCTCCTCCATGTGTGCTAGTTATGGTCAATGGGCCTAAGCTCACACATATGCATTATGCTCATCTGAAAGACTCCCATGAAGGACCGCTTCAAAAAGTGTACATGATTGATGCTTTTTTAAGGCCCTGAAATGTTATGAAGAAGCTGCTCATTTTATACTTTCTGAGGATAGTTTTCTTAAAGTACTGATGGGAACTGATTGAGCATTGATTGAAAATGTACAGCAATGCCTGGTTATACAGAGTTAGTTAAGTTAAGGCCCTGCCTTCAAGGAGCTCTCAGTCAAGTGTGACAACAGGACTGACAGGAAGAGGAAGGTCATGGTGGAAGGGAAGGAGGAAGGAGGGGAAGCTGTGGGAAGTATTTTGGGCAGAAGGTGGAGCCTGTGAAAAGGACTTCATGATTTCAAAGATATAATAAGCAGAAGGCTAAGCTAGAAACTAAATGACACTCTCTTTTACCTCAGTGCTTATAGAAGAACCTCTGAGATGCAGTGTTTTATAAGATATTGTGAAGACACTTGGTGTTGTGAATTTTTACCTGAGACGTGGACCAACTTACTCTTCTTGCTGTTTTGGTGCCACAACCCACAACCCTAACCCTGATCAACTCCCATGTAACAAGTTCCTTCATAAGCTGGAAGACAGAGGCCAGTTTTCAAGAAATACCAAATGTCCTATTCTTATTGGGTTTTTAAAATGTCTTTTACTCTCTAACACCATAAACACCAGTTGGGTGGGTAAGGCTTTGCAGCTAGCTCAGTGGTTCCTAGACCCAGCTACTCATCAGAATCATTTGTGGTGCTTTTTAAAAACATACATGCCAATCTGCTAAATTTGAATTAGATATACCCAAAACTCATCAATTCCACTCCTAGGTAAATATCCATCAGAAATGCAAAATCTACCAAAAGATGTACAAGATTTTTATGACAGCACTATTTGTAATAGCTCCACAAGGCGCCACCCAAATGCCCTGCAATAGCAGAACAACTAAATTGGAGTATAATCATACAGTGGACTAGTATACAGCCCTTAAAAGGAATGAACTCATACTACACACAACATCATGGATGAATCTCATAAAAATCTCATAAATCTCATAAAAACAATGTAGAACACAATAATCCAAATGCAAAAAAAACCTACATACTTCCTAATTCCATGTTGTTTTTATCAAGAAAAATTAATCTATGTATTAGAAATCAGGAAGGGTAGTGATTAGAAGGGGGCAAAAAAGGACTTCTGGGATTCTCAGTGTATTCACGAAAAGCCATCAAGCTGTGTATTTATTATTTGTATGCCTTTTGGTATGTTATTTTAGTAAGATATTTTTTAAAATGCATCTGCCTAAATTTTATCTCCATATGTTCAGATTCAGTAGATCTGGAGTAAGGTCCAATTATCTGTATTTTTTAAAGCTCCAGAGATAACTCTAATGTATATCTAGGCTTAGGAACCACTGAATAGGATCACCACTGCTCTAGATTTCCCAATTCTAAGCTCTTTGCATATTAAAAGAGCTTATTTATTGTTTTTATTTTCATGTTTCTCTCAAAATAGGAGTAAAACAGCCAATGTACTCCCATGCACCCAGGCATTTCCATGCCACTGAAATGAGTGGAAATTGAAAAGTGTTCTTGTGATGCTGTCAGTAGTTCATTAGCAGAAGTATCTGTACTCTAGGATTTCAAGAATCCCTAAGAGAATTCATTTTTTCAATTAGCCAACAAGCGTTTATTGAACACCTACTATAATAAGAGCTAACAATCGCAACCTCTTATTACTCACTTCCCTGGGCCGGGTGTGATCCTATATCCTTTGCATATGTTCTGTCATCTAAGCAGAGCAAAGGAGTAAAGTGTATAGACTCTGGAGCCGGGCTGCCACTGTTAAAACTCTAGCTTTGCAACTTTTGTGTGACTTGGGCAAAGTTGCTTCTCTGTGACTCAGTTGTCAGTTTTTTGGTTTGTTTGGTTTTTTTTTTAAAGATTTTTTTGATATGGACTGGGGAAACAAGGAAGAATCATGTTCCTAAAGACACTAACATTGTCAGTTACCAAAAAAGCAATTGCATGTGTTTTGGCATTGTCAGTGTGAGAGCTGCCTTCATATAACAGACGACGTGGGGTATTTTAACCCTTAATATTGAATACTTTTAATCAGAAAGGTAAAGATTACATTTTTCTTGAGTTTACTTTTATTTAAAGATTTTATTTATTTATTCATCACACACACACACACACACACAGAAGCAGGCTCCATGCAGGGGACCCGATGTGGGATTCGATACCGGGACTCCAGGAACACACCCTGGGCTGAAGGCGGACGCTCAACAGCTGAACCACCCAGGCTTCCCTTGAGTTAACTTTAAATGAAAGTCTTCATTGAGACCATGTCTCAGTAAAAATGAAGGAACTAGCAATTAAGAGGTAAAACTGTGTATCTAAGATTTGTATTATATTGATTCCAAAATAATTAGGTTGGCAAATCCATTATGAATATCTTTCCCCACATGAATACAAAGTACTGCTACTGTTCTGTTGGTTTTTGAAGGATGGCTACATCTTACTGTGAAATGTATTTCCAAGTTTTGCCAAATATCAAGGTGACTGATATTACTTATTTTATTAGATACTTAGGTTTCCCTTTCTTTTTTATATATTGCTTAAAAAACAAACCTGCTTTTACAGGCCTCCTGCCGCCTAAAAGGCTCTTGTTCAGCACAGAGATTTCTTGCTGATCAGATTTTCCCCATTCTTCTCTTTAAGCAAACACTGAAGGCTTTCAGCAGCTGCCGGAGATATCGCTTTAAAACCCTTAAGGCAGTTTGAAAGGCCTCCAAAAAAGCATGACATTCAATCAAAGTTCAGTAAGGAAAGTTTTAATGAGTAAACTTAGTAAATTAGAAAGCACTGTGGCAGGGTGATTAACTCTCATTTGTGCATTAGTGTTGAAATTAATTAAAATGTTTAAGCCATAGGAGGCTGGCTACCTCGTCAGGACCTGGCTCTGCCCTCAGAGTCAGTCTGGATCCAGGAGTGATTCATCTTACACAGATGAGAGGGGGGATAAAAAGAAAAGAACAGTCAGGACAAATGTGTTTTCAATGGTGCTTAGCAGCAGGGAGACCATTGAGACTTCAGAGCAGCGCTACTGGAGTGTGACATCATAATACGGTATGTACACGTGGAGTGGGGCAAAGAGGACTTTGCACATACATTCCTTCCCTCTCCCTTTTGGATTGGATGCCATGTATACTAATTTCTCTGCCAGGCAGAATGTTACAGTCTGCTCTCTTCAAGACCAATCACAAATTAGCTCTGTTTCCCTGACTCTTTTTAAACCTGCTTGCCACTATTAATGTTCATCTCTGGAAGTCCCCCACAGGGCAGTGACATGAAAAGGTGGGCTTGGTACCCTGGTGATTTCTCTAAGATCAACTCCATAGAATGTATGAAAATATAATTGCCTCAAACAGACTCTCAGACACACAACAATGGATTTATTGTTAAAATCCCTTGGCAATGTGCAGAGCAGAAACCATCTTTTCAAGAAACCCAAAATATTCCATTCCCATTAGGTTTTTAAATATCTCGTAAGCTCAATTTCTTTCCAGAACTATGGGTCTGTGGATCTTCTTATAGAAACCCATTACCATGTAGCTGTTTAACAAATCCGTGCCTGCTTAAAATTATAAATGACAGCCTATTTCATAAAGAGAAAAGTCCTCTTTGACAGGAAAACAATCTCAGTGGCTTCTCCTTGGATAACAAATGGGTTTGTGTCAGGCCCAACACCATGGCTGTTTCCAAAATAGTGTAGCAATGGACTGCCATTTCTATTTCAGGGGTCCAAATTAAGGGGTTTGCAGAAACAAGTGACTACCGGTGAGTCTGAATTATTTCCACCTGGAGAAAATTATAATTTGCTATGGATCTACATTCATAATTTTTAAAACTGCCCATCTTCCTTATTTTTTGCTCTAAAGATTTCTTGTCAGATACAATGTCAGAGGTCACTGTCAGAGTGTCCCTTTGGTACCCATTAACTATACCAGCAAACTTGTTCACTATTGATCCACTATGTCTAAGTATCTATTATGGTGGATATAAAAGGTGGCTTCACATCTTTCTAAACAGATAATTCATAAAGGCCAAGGGGTCATAGCTTGTGATATATTATTCTTTCACTGTAACTGTGCCTGAATGGAAAGAAAGAGAGAGGGAAAAAAGGGTCATGGGTATTAGACTAAAGAGATAGAAACCTGTACGTCGATTGGACACATTAACATCCACACAAATAATAAAAGGCATTAATAATATTTGTTCATGACCTTATTATCGATTCATTCTCTCAGAAACAGAGGCACCTAGAATGAATGAAGACAGAGTTGATTTTTTTACCACCAAAGTTCAGTTGAGGTTGAACTCTAAAATGGAAGTCAATTGAAGACAGTAAAATATAGTCTGGCAGCCATTTGGTCCTGGGATTGATATATTTTGCAGGTAGTACATCACCTGGGGCAAAGCAAGGGTTTGGGGAACAGAAGCCTCAAATGTAAAGTATGAGGATATGCTGGATCCTGATGGGCTCAGCACATCCCCATATTCCTTAGGGATTATTTGATTCATCATGTTCCGTAACCTCCGATGGTTCATATTGAATATTCAGCAATACACTCCAGAGGCCATTGCTGATGTTCCCCACGTTCCCATCCTAAAGTAAAGCATCTCATTAGGAGAACAGTAAGAATCTAATGAGTGAGACTTGTTCACAAGTTAGCTGACATTGGGCTCATTTAATGCCTTTTATGGTCTTCTACCCACTGGAGAACCCGGAGATGGTGTGCTTTCTCAAGACTACAGTTTGGAGGAAAGTAAATTGAGATGAATCATGGTGAGATGAGATAGTTAAAATGTCATGCTCCATAAGTTTGAATGCATCCTTCAAGTTCTGAACAGTAAAATGCAACTGAACACTGAAACAAGGGAAACAAAGAAAAAGCAGATAACAATACAAATCCTCCTTTTTTGACAAGGATGCTTCATGGCGAAAACCAAACAGCACCTTTTCAGAGCCATCCCTGAGCACACACCCCAGAGCACACAGGCACACACCAATATTCCCTCCTGATTTTACTTTCCTTTTACTATTTTACCCATTATGCTCAGGGGATGACACATCAAAATTGTAAGGTTCAGAAACAGGTAATAAACTACTAGCTTTATTTCTGTTTAGAAATGCTAGCTGAGAGAAAGTCCCTAGACTGGCTGGGCAAATTCCAAATTGTCCCTAGTAAACATAGAAGCTGGCAATAGTGTATTTTTGAGAATCAGCCCTTTTGGCTGGAGGAGAGAGTTGAAGAAAGGGCTGGGGTGGGCATGGGCAGAGGTGGGACCTGCAGAACTTCGTCACCGATTTCTCCTTACAGAGCCCCATTCATTTCAAGTATCTACTAACTCTATAATTCTTTAAGTTAAAACATCCTAAGAGAAATCCAAGAATGACCTATTTCCTGGAAGTTAATAGTCTGACTCTGGGAATAGCTTTTCTTTTTTACGTGAAACCCCAGTTATTGAGACAACCAAGGTCTTCAGATAATTTCCCTCCAATACCTGTAGTTCTTAACCTTTTTATGGATCAAGAACCTTTTTGAGAATATAGCAAAAGCTATGCTCCCTGTCTTGAGAAAAATGTCCACAGGTACAAAATTTTGCATATATTTTAGGGATTCATGGCATTTCTGAGGTTGGTGCAGGTTACAAGCCCATATTCTAAATAGGGTTGTTTTCTTTAACAGATGAGCATTCATAGAATCTGCCCTTCCTTCTTCAATTCAATAAAGAAAAAAAATGTAGCTTAGAGATGAGCCGGCCATTATAACCTTCAGATGCCAAATAATACTGTTCTTAATAATAATAATATTCAAGTGTCATCTTAGTGGTCTCTATGGACATCTCTATTCTTCATAATAATTTTTATTTTTATTTAATGTTTGGAGATGTTGTAAAAAGTGACTACTGTTTCAAAATGTGACCTCTGTGAGGTTTAAAACCTACTGAATCAGATGAGATATGAAAGCGTTCAATATAATGTATGACTTAAAGCTATGTTTTTTAAACTTTAATAGGAAATGTCTGACTCTTAGATCACTGTTTCTAAAGCCTGGCAGACAGAAACATGTCTTTTAAAAAGGTCTAATTTATATACCAAACAGAGATCCAGCAGGTAGAAATAATGCCTTTCCACTTTACTTCATGCAAACCTGAACCTTTAATTTGTTTTGAATAAACCTCAATTCTGGCAACATTTTAACAATTATAACTCATCTCATTTTTTTTCAAAGACTTTTCAGATATTTTGCTAGACAGTGGCACACCCGGATAAACAAATCATGGTCTTTACCCTCAAAAGGCTCATAGTCTTAGAGTGAATGTGTGTACACAGCCAAGCAGTCACTGCAGTGGCTTAGACGGTATCCATTCCTATCTTCTTCCCTCTGGACAGAACTCCATTTTTTTTCAGGTGCCCACCCCTTCTCTATATAAGCCATATGATTTAGGGGAAGCTGACCCATACTGGGCTAAACAAATTATGGGAATCCTACACACCCTTGTTTGTGATAGGTTCAGTTATCCTCTTCAGCCAATCATTATTTCTCATTCCCTTGGTAATGGCAGTTGGTCTGGGGATAGACATGTGACCTAAATTGGCCTCATTACACCAAATGGAAGATCAACTAGAGGGAAAATTGTCTCTTCCCCTCTAGCTGTATTGCTCCAGCTAGTGTTAGCAACTGTCTTGCTATCTGTGGGGAAATTAGTCTGAGCTAAAACATCTGGGGGGGCAGACCTGAGAAAATTACAGAGAACTGAAGTGAAAAACCACATTGAATGACTGGAAACCCACTATACCTCCAAATGGCTTTGATATGATATAGATTTACTATTTCCTTTTTGATTATTCTTGTTTGGTTAGGGATTTATGTCCAATGCATCACCAAAATAGCCTGTCACCCATACTATTATAGTCCAGAGTGATAGTCCAGCTGGTATGGCATGGGAATCATCAGAAGTGCACACAGAATGGACACCATCATCCTGTTGGAACTTGCCAGAAGAGAGGATGCTTGAGCTGAGTTTTGATAGTTGAAAAGGAGTTAGCTGAACAGATATGGAAGGTAAGGGGGTTCTAGAGAGAAGAAGTGAATAGCAGTGTGTTGGTGCCTTCAGAGATGTTGAGAGAGCTGTATGCCTAGAGTGAAGAGAGATGGGAAATGTTCTAGCAGATGAGACAAATGAGGCAGGCAGGGGCCAGATCATGAAGGGCCTTGCACTCCGCGTGAATGTGGATTTTCTACTGAAGGTAATTTGGAGCCATTGAAGGATCTTTAACACTGAATCGGCATGATCCATTTTGTATTTTAGACATATCAGTGATGGCCAGTGTGAAAAATGAATTGGAGAGGACTGCTCTAGGGATAGGAGATCAGTTCAAGATTCTCTATTTTGCTGAAAGGCACCCTTTGCCTCTCAGGGATCCTTTCCTGATAGGAGGCAACATGGGTCCTTTGCGAATGGTACAGGGGCAGGTATCTGTGAAGACTGGTATAGACCCATTACTGTTAATCAAAATCCATAACCAGATCCAGGTCAGCAAGCATTTTCTGAGTGCTCATGATTCAGAACACTGCACAGAACCATAGAAAGAGCCCCTGACTTGCTGAGTGACCTTAAGCTAGCTGCTTAACCTTTCTGAGATTCTATTTCCTTGTCTGTAAAATGAGGATCCTGTACCTACCTTGCATTGTCTAGGTGAGTTAAATAATACTTATAGGCATTTAGCACTGAGCCTGCCAAATCATAGGGAGTAGATTAATGCCTCACTGGCTGACTGAGTGACTAAATAACATGAATGTAGAGTTTTCCCTACTTGTGCTAAATATGTGGTTCTAGATTTGAAAATGGCAATCCCAATACTTTGGGAGATATTACCACCAGATGAACAAGTTATCCCCACTACCTTCTGAGGTAAGGTTAATTCTTGTGGAATTTTTTTTTCTTCTGGAATTTTTTTAAATGAGGGCAGATCTGTCCACAGGGATTGCAAAAGCTTCTGCTCAGTCATTAATTAAAACAACATGCTTCAGAGCCCTGCAGATGTGGAACTCTCCATTCTTGGGGCTCAAAAGGAAGTGACACTGTAAATTACTTTGGAATGAATTGATTTGGGGTTTTCCATATGACACCCACAAAGGGCTTGAGAGGCTAGGTTTTGGCCCAACTGCTAACAATGCTTGCCAGCTGGTTTGTACAACCTACAAACAGGACAACTAAGAAAGGTACTTGTCTGTGCTCCTTTTCATGAGCTGGATATTTTGGTTCCCCAAATTGACCATACCTATTCAGGATGGTAGGGCAAAAGGAAAGGCTAGTGTGAAGCAATGGAAAGCTGATGCCAATCTGCAGATGCTTTCATTTTACCAGAAATCTTGGAGTTACAACGTGCAGTGGTTTACATCTTTGCCATCAGAGGCATCTGAGTTTAAGTTTTGACTTGCTCACTTATTAACTGTGTGACCTTGGGCAAGTGACCTAAACTCTCTGAGCTGTAATTTTTTTTTCTTTTTTTTTTTTTTTTTAATTAATTTTTATTGGTGTTCAATTTACCAACATACAGAAAAACACCCAGTGCTCATCCCGTCAAGTGTCCACCTCAGTGCCCATCACCCATTCCCCTCCAACACCCGCCCTCCTCCCCTTCCACCACCCCTAGCTCGTTTCCCCGAGTTAGGAGTCTTTATGTTCTGTCTCCCTTCCTGATATTTTTTTTTCATTTGTAAAAATGGACTATGGCTACCTTAATCCTATAAAGTAGGAGTACCCCTTCTCCTAGACTTGTTATGAGGATTACATAAAATGGATATGAAAAACATGTACTCAGCATAATATATGACAATATAGTTTAAAAACAAGCTATAGGGATCCCTGGGTGGCGCAGCGGTTTGGCGCCTGCCTTTGGCCCAGGGCACGATCCTGGAGACCCCGGGATCGAATCCCACGTCGGGCTCCCGGTGCATGGAGCCTGCTTCTCCCTCTGCCTGTGTCTCTGCTTCTCTCTGTGTGTGTGTGTGTGTGTGACTATCATAAATAAATTTAAAAAAAAATTAAAAAAAAACAAGCTATAGTGATGATGAGGAGGAGGAGGAGGATGTTGATGATGATGATTTATAATGGGCATCTGGAATTTTGGGTCTGTCCATCAAACAGTTGCATTTCCTATTAATACTTCCCTTTGGGGGGAATTACCTTTCCTGAATTAGGTGTAGTGTTAGTGCCCTCTAGTGCGCTCACTGCCCACTTTAGAAGCTGAAGGGTCCCTAGAGGCTCTGCCCACAGGATCTTTCCTTTTATCACCTAGTACAGCCATGGAGGAAGCATGTGACCAGAGCTCAGCCAGTCAGAATCTCTCTCCTAAGGGCTTTGCATCAGGCATAGAATGAAGCAAAGATAGAAAAAACAGTGGGGTGGTGCCTGAAGATGGTCTTCCTTTCTTTCCTGTTGGTATCCCAAATCATTCCTATAGTTTCTTTGTTGCTCTAGTAGCCAATGTCCATTTCTGTTGCTTGCAACCAAAGAAACAGAACTTTACTTTTCTGCCTTTAGGAACAAGTGTTTTCCTTCACAGCCTGTATCTCTTCTTTTTCACCCCAAGTGTCTTATACCCCAATGTTCCCCAACCAGCCTAAATTTGTATAGCTTTGTGTATGTCTTCAAGATGTTCTTTCTGCTTAGATCCCCATATTCAACCCCCATCCTCTAACAGGCAAACTCCAACCCATGGTTCAAGCCCTGGTTCAAATGATGCTTGCTTTGGGAAACCTTCAATGACTGCCTTTATCCAGCAGCACAAAAGATATTTAAACTTCTCCACCTTTTCTATGTTTCCCTGGAAACCTTTATGTACTTGCCATGTTGTATTAGGGAATGTGCTAATGTGTAGGGTGGAGATCTAGATCCTATGCTCTCCAGGAATGGGGGCCTAGCCTTAGTCTTGTTTAGCTTTGTGTCTCTAGTACCTACCTGGTCCAGAGCAAGAACACAAAGTGCTTTTGTTGAATGAGTGATATGTCTTATAAATACATGAATTGCACAATTTTGTAGACAAGGATTTATATTTGGGGCCTGGACATAGGCCAGGTAACTTCTGAACAGCAAGCCAATTCTACAGGTCATCCAGCTTTCCCAGTATGGTGAGCATATGCATCCTTGTCTCAGTTATCCAAATCGACAATCTAGTTTGAGCCCAAACAAGATCATTGTTTCAGCTTCTACTTTGAGAGTAACAACAGAAACTAAATCTTAAGTGGCTTTGATCACACACCAAGCACCAAACAAATATTAACTGATTTGATCCTAGTAATACCCCTATGAAGTAGATGCTATTTTCTACATGTCACAGATGAGGAAACTGAGGCAGAGGGAGGTCGAGTCACCTATCCCTGTTATATGGCTAAGAAGTGGGAGAGCTGAGTTTCCTACCTAGCCTGTGCTCTTCCATATGCCTCCTCTGGAGTCCTGAGGAACAAGAAGACTCAGCTCATTCTGTCAGCACTCAGGTGTTTCACAACTTGGGGGTAGGGAGCAGAACAGGCGTGGCCATATGAATCCAGAATCTGCAAGGTGGAGACTTGTCCACCTTGTAAGAACGATTGATATTGAATGCAGAGCACAAATAGAGAAGACCTACATTTTTAGCTAAGCTACAGTTGGGTAGTGATGAAGGGGGAAGGGAATCCTTCTGTGATATTTGAAAATACTGAGATACCCCAATATACGCCTTGTGCCAGGAATAGTCACATTAGCCTTGGCTATATTTACTAAGCAAGGTTTGACAGGCAGTAGAAGGTAGTGGTTCTAGTGCTTAGATTTTAACATCAGGGTCCTGAATGTGAGGCCTGGCTCTGCTGTTGCTACAGTATTTGTGACCTTGGACAAATGACTTAACCACCGTGTAGCTCAGTGTACTCATCTGTAAAATGGGGCATGATAAAAGTCTCAGAGGATAGGGTAGTTATGGAAATTAAGTCATTACATGGAAATTATTTGGTATATCTAGAACTCTCTCCATGGTTATATAAATCTCATACAAAATCCCTGCTAATTATGGGAGATTTAGTGAACAGTAGCATTTTGGGCTTTTAGGGGAAAATGAGAAGGAAAAGAGTAAGGATGAGGAGAGAATTGCTCCTCCACTTTGCTAGGAGAGCTCAGCCTTTAAGAATTAACACTGCCACCTGAGAGTCTGGCAGGTCACCCGCTTCTCTGCAGAATTCTACTGGGTACGAGCCCAAGACAGGGTTAGTGGTTTTCACACCCAGTTATCGGGGCTCATGGCTCAGTAGGATTACTCTGTATGAGCAAACACAGTGTCCTTTTACTACTCTTCCCCTTTCAAATTTCCAATTAAAAAAAGAAAACAACCCGTCAATGATGAGCTTGGTCAAAGAGGCTTATTTTGCTACTAGTGCCTTTTTTCAAGGAGCTAATGATATTTCTCATAAATCCTGAGCATTCTGTTAGTGGTGACAGCCAGTGCGTGGGTGAAGTTAGCAACAGCCTCATTTCCAAGGAGAAGTTCAGACATGATTTGCCCAGAGTCTGTCAGAGTTTGGGTCTTGGGCCCTAGGATTAGGGGAGGAAGGGTTCCAATCCACCAATCCATTTAAAGCTTCTAATTTTGCAGATTCCGGATTCAGGTACTTAAAGCCCTCAAACGCCTACCACAGAAACCACACTTTATCGCAAAACTCTCTATTAGCTGCAGACCAAGCAAATATGTACAAATAAAGTACATTTGTGTAATGTCAGAAATATATTATCTTAATGCATCTGTCTGAACTTTTAATAACCATAGTTTATTTCCGTGGCTCACAAATTAGACCCATTCTCTAAGAGGGTGCAAACATATGAAGGCATTACTAAACTCCAGGAGTCATGGGGCAGCTTGGGTGGCTCAGCAGTTTAGCGCCGCTTTTGGCCCAAGGCGTGATCCTGGAGACCCGGGATCAAGTCCCACATCAGGTTCCCTCCATGGAGCCCGCTTCTCCCCCTGCCTGTGTCTCTGCCTCTCTCTCTTTGTATCTCTCATGAATAAATAAATAATATCTTTTTAAAAAATTAAAAAAGTAACCCCAGGAGTCTTAAGCACATTTAAAACGTGTTAATAAACCCTCTGCATGTAGGATTTGATAAGATGAAAATAAATCTGTTGCCATTCCCTCTCTATTCTATTAGTGCTGAGCATTGAGACATGTGATTGATACACTAAATAACATTCAAAACGCAAATCCCACAAAATGTGGGGACCTCTTGGGACTGTGTAAGTGTTGTCACTCCACAGTTGGCATCAGTAGGAACTCCCACTACCAGAATATGGAACAATTTATAATGTAAAAACGGAAATATTGACTTAAATATGCACTCGGCAGGAGGTTGGCAACCCCAGTAATCAGCAGGAGGGACAGTATCATGCCATGTACGGTGTCCCGAAGGATTTTGAAGCAATTCAAATGAATAAACAGCGCAATGTATCTTGAGAAACACACTCTTCCTCTTTATGTTTCTTGAAGTTGAAGTTAAAAATGATGCTTTCACTTCCACCCAGCTTTTGCTCTACACTGAAGGGATGAGCTGTATAAAAATGCAATCTCTAAAATGCAAGGACCCACAGTGCTTGCCAGTTTCACAATTTTGCAGATTCTAATTAGGAAACTATTTCACAGGTCTTTCTCCTGATGGTGCAATGGAGACTCGGAGCATTACAAAGCTGCATCTTGCATTGCCTGGATGATTGTAAAACTCCCTGCCCGCAACCCCCCACCAACCCAAAAACCCATCAGCTTATGCCCCAGCCCCCATCTCAGTTCTCATATACTTTCATCTTGTTCCCAGGATCCACTAAAGTAAATAAGATGTCCACTCAGATAATGGAAACCCCACCAGCTCTCAGTTAGTGCCTTTTCATGCCAATTAAACACATTTTATACAGTCATCGTAGATGCATCAATGACTGCATTCAGAGACGCCAGTAGGGCTCGGAAGATATCAGCCGAGCAAATGAAATGTATTGCATGCGAGCTTTCTCTCTGTCTTATTCTAACCACTTGGCAACGGTCTCAATTGAAAACATTGATTCTGAAAGATATATATGGATATATAAACTGATTAACCAGCTTATTTGCTGCTGATTACTTTACTAATCAAGATCTCAGAGTACTTAATTTAAATTAATACTTCCTTCATTAATGAAAATCCAGCTTTGAGCATAAAAAAATCTTGACAGATGCATTTATTGCATAAACATACATTTATCTACACCAAGCCAATTGAACATACAATCATATTTGGTTGTGGTTGTAATTGATAATGATTCTACAATTATTACTTCAGTTAGGTGAGCGTTGTTTGCCAGAGTTACTCTGACAGTCTAATAGGGTTTTCTCCTTTTGGAGGCTCTGAAGAGCTGGTGGAACATACGAGGACGAATGCAAAACAAATTCAGAACATTGAGTCACTTTTGAGATAAGGGGCAAGATATTCTTGCTTCCCCTGCCACAACCCTCCATCCTCCTCTGCCACAAAAAAACAAAAAGGAAAGCTGGCTGACTCTATAGTGAAAATGGAAAGGGGGACAAAAGATGTCCAATGGGAAGACCCAGGGATTAAACAAAATTGGGCTATTGATTAACCAGTGTGTTAGTCACCTGATGTTTGTGGCAGTCAAATACCAGGGTCTCCCGCCTCTTGGAGTTTATGGGCCAATTTCTCCCAAGATGTGTGAGCTGGTTGTGCCGCGGGTGGACTTGCAGGCAGCCA